>NC_082723.1:22702998-22975498 GCF_030144855.1 Hypanus sabinus | reverse complement strand
TTTGAGTCTGGCAGTCCTGGTGTGGACACTATGACCTTAGATCCACTTGGGATGATGATGGCTTTAGATGCTGCAGTGTCCTTCTCATTGTGTCTCATTTCCAAGCATCTTCCAGGGTAAATCATTGAGTGATTTTCCCAAGTAGTCTTCAATCAAAGTAATAATTTACTACCTGTTATGCCTGCTGGTGTTGAGGGCAGCAATGAAGTTCCTCTGTTTCAGTCTGTTCTTGGCTACCCTGATAGTGTTCAGGGCTTCCCTCATCGTGCCAGTAGCTTCCTCTCAGCTTTCCTGTCAGCCATGCAAGTTCTGGGTTGAGACTTGGGAGTACTGTCACAAACAGAGGTAAAAGGAGTCTTCATTGCTGTTCCTGTTCCAGTTTTGCTTTACCGGTCAGGGTTGTTAGCTCTGAGCCTGGAGGACTGGTGGATCCACTCTACCCTTTGACCTGTTTGGCATGGGTGACCCTACAAAGAGCCAAAGCATAAAGCCCTGACTCCAGCAAACGTAGCTCTCCGGGTCATTGAGGCACACAAGCCTCCAAACCATGACAAGGTTGTGATCTTCTTGGAGGATCAAAGTGATAAGTCCGTTTAGTTTCTGTGACAAGAGCAGCACCCACAGAGGATGAACCATTGCAGCACCACACACTTCCTCCATGAATTCTGGTTTCATAAAAGAGCCTGATATTTAAGCTTTTGTCCTATTTTGCAGCTGGTCAGCCGGAAAGACAAAGCCACATTTGAGAAGCTGGATTACCTAGTGACGAAAGAAGACAACTACAAGAGAATGCGTGAGTTCATCAGCAGCTTGAGGATGGTTCCCTGCATCCCATACTTGGGTGAGTCAGATGCCTGGCTGGTGCTGTGTTACACTAACTCCAGATGTGGCCAAAGTCTGAGAAAATATTGTGGTGGTTTTGAAGTGCTTCATTGGGAAAAGTGAGGCTGGTGATTCACAGGACAGAAACTCAGCTGTAATTATTCCATTTTCTCTGCTGAAATAGTATGTCTCTCCACTAGATTTGATATATAGATTCTTGTGGGAGATGGATGGGAGCAGAAATAGTGCTTGAAATCGTGACGAGGTTTAATCTTAGGACATTGATACCACATAGTGGTTCAGTGTGATGCATGTACAATTGCATTGTAATGGTTAATGTGTATTTCTTGTTCTACAACTCGGGATGCAGTTCATTGCTTATGTATTTGCTTCTGATTTTGGTTATTGGAGAGAAGATGCAGGTGATTTCAGGTGTTGGCTGGGTATGTTTTCACTCTTTCCTGCACTTGAAGGAATGCTTGACAGGAGCTTTAGATTTAAGATCTGTTGTTTGAGGAATCACTGTTCAGATTGCAAGCAGAGTATGGTGTTAGCTCTTATATCTGTCTTGTAATTCTCCTGGATCTCCAAGTTTAATTTTCATTTATTATTTTGTTGACTTGTTTATTGATGTGGGCCATTAACAATAGGCCCAGTCTCTCAGATTTCAGGCAGAAAATAATTTTTATGATGTAATAAATGCTGATCCTTAGTAAGGTTCCTGAGTGAGGATTCCTTTGGCTTGTCACAACAGCTGTAAGCCAGATATTTTAAAGACTTTGTTTTAACCTCCTGAACCCTTTGAATCTTTTAAGCTCAATTCATTTCAGATCAAGGGGCTTTCCAGCTTGTACAAGACAATAAACATTTTTTTGTATTTCACTATAAAGGTCAAGCAGGCAATAATGTTGATTGGTCGTGCTGTATCAAAAACCAGTTTTCACACTTATAATCATTTTTATTCTGTAATGCACTGTTAGTGTTTTGATCTTTGTACTGAAAGAATCATTGAAACAGGAAGGAAAGTGTCAGGTATGTATTGAAAAGACCGCAGATTGTACCTTAGGATGCCAATGGAGGTAATCCAAGCCTGTATGTTTGTTAAATATCTCAAGTCAAGTTTAATGTCATTTAACTATATCCATGTAAACCATCAAATGAGACAATGTTTCTTTGGACCAGAGTGTAAAATACTGAAGTACGCACAACACACAATAACTTTGGAAAGTAAGGATATAATCTACAAATGAATGAATTATGCACAAATAAACAAAGTAAAGTACATGATTAAGTATTGTAGGGTACAGTACAAATTATCTGTTGACAGGGAGTTCAGAAGCCTAATGGCCTGAAAGAAGGAGCTGTTTCCCATCCTGATTGCTCTTGTCTTTATGCATCGGAGTCTCCTCCCTGATGGTAGAAAGTCGGAGAGGATGCTGGATGGATGGGTGGGATCCTTAATAATACTAAGGGCCCTGTGTACATGGCGCTCCTGATAAATGTCCCCAATGGATGGTAGGGAGACTCCTATGGTCCTTTTGGCCATTCTCACAGTTCTTAGTAGTGACTTCTGCTCCAGTGCTTTGCTGCTCCCATGCCACATGGAGATGCAGCTTGTCAGATGCTCTCAAAGTTGCTCCTGTATAATGCAGTTAAGATGGTAAGGGAAGCCTTGTTTGCCTCAGTCTCCTTAGGAAGTGGAGATGCTGTGGTGCCTTATTATCTACAGCTCGAACAGCGTGCATTTTGCCTTGTCCTCTCAGGTTTGCCATTTCGTTAAACAATTAAAGGTGTTTGTTGTCACTGAGTCAGCATTGATCTCTACAGATTGAAAATGAAGCTCAAACGCAGAGTTCCCTGCTTATGGATCAACGGAGGAAAGAGGAAACGCAGAGTTCCCTGCTTATGGATCAACGGAGGAAAGTGGAAACGCAGAGTTCCCTGCTTATGGATCAATGGAGGAAAGTGCATGAACCTCAAACGCAGAGTTCCCTGCTTATGGATCAACGGAGGAAAGTGCATGAACCTCAAACGCAGAGTTCCCTGCTTATGGATCAATGGAGGAAAGTGCATGAACCTCAAACGCAGAGTTCCCTGCTTATGGATCAATGGAGGAAAGTGCATGAACCTCAAACGCAGAGTTCCCTGCTTATGGATCAACGGAGGAAAGTGGAAACGCAGAGTTCCCTGCTTATGGATCAACGGAGGAAAGAGGAAACGCAGAGTTCCCTGCTTATGGATCAACGGAGGAAAGAGGAAATGCAGAGTTCCCTGCTTATGGATCAACGGAGGAAAGTGCATGAACCTCAAACGCAGAGTTCCCTGCTTATGGATCAACGGAGGAAAGTGCATGAAGCTCAAACGCAGAGTTCCCTGCTTATGGATCAACGGAGGAAAGAGGAAACGCAGAGTTCCCTGCTTATGGATCAACGGAGGAAAGTGGAAACGCAGAGTTCCCTGCTTATGGATCAACGGAGGAAAGTGCATGAAGCTCAAACGCAGAGTTCCCTGCTTATGGATCAACGGAGGAAAGTGGACAAAGTTCAGGAGCACAGCCACACGTGGGTGCACTCTGGAGCCAAATGGCCACCCTCTTTCCTCCTCAGGAGAGGCCGTTCACAGCTTCACCCGCTGATGAGAACAGAGGTACTCGCGAATTACTCCCACCATCCGCAAAATGCCCTACTGTCTGCCTCGCAAATTTCTCCCGGGTGAGCATTCTAACTGGCTGCATCAGTGTCTGGTAAGGAGGAGGGCAGCTGCTGCACAGGATCGAAGTTAGCTGCGGAGAGTTGGAAAATTAGTCAGCTCCATCATGGGCACTAGACTCTGTAGTATCTAGGACATCTTCAAAAAGGCGACCTCCATCATTAAAGATCCTCAACACCTTGGTCATGCTTTTTCTTAATGCTACCATCAGGAGAGAGGTACAGAAGCCTGAAGACCAACACTCAAAGGTTCAGGAACAGCTTCTTTCCCTCTGATTTCTGAATGGACATTGAACCCATAAACACTACCTCACTGCTTTTATTTATTGCACTACTTACTTAATTTAACTGTTTAATACATATTTTCATAGTTTTTTCTCTCTATTATTACGTATCTATTGCATTGCACTGTTGCTGCAAAAGTATCAACTTTCACAACATATGGCGGTGATATTAATCCTGATTTTGATTCCATGTCGGTACTGGCCATGGGAGAAGGCGATCTACCATGTTTGACCGACCTGGCCTATGTGTGACTGCAGATCTCCCAAGGTGATTGACATGAACGAGCAAGTCACTCACTTCACTCATTCATTTATTAAGACTCGGAAATCCATTAGAACAGAACAATGGACTTTAGTGCACCAAGTAGTCCTGAATGTTGGCACTACTTATTTAATTTAACTATTATTTTCCTCATCCCTTGTGGATGGTGCCTCTGTGCATATCTCCCTCAATCTTAGGTCCTCCAACCAGAGGCCTGGGAGTTTGAGGGTTTGGCACACGATCCTTGCTGTTTCTAGTTGTGCACTCTTCTTGACTGAGATCTCAGGATTTGTTGTAGCCACTCTCCCAGTCCAGGTGTCACAGCTCCAATTGCTCCGATCACCACCAGATTACACTGGCTTTAACCTTCCACATCCTTTCCATCTGCTCTTTCAAGCACCGGTATTTCCCCAGCTTGTAAGTATACTTTGCAAAGACAATACATTTCACGACATGTGCCGGTCATACTAAGCCTGATTCCGGTGAGACTAGATTTTCCACGTAGAAAGAGGCAAGGTGTCATTTACAAGGTGATATCCTGAAAATGTCATAGGTGACCTCTCTGCAACTTTATCACTCCTTTTCCTGCATTCTCTTCCAATCTAAATTGAATGCAAAGTTGTGTTAACAAAGAAATCCTACAGGTCTGCATATAGATACAATCAGTGCAAATGGGTCTCCCTGCTCAAGGACATTTTGACATACAAATGCCTACAGTCTAATTTTAAGATGGGACTTTTGTGGAATCTGAGATTGTGGAAATACTATTTTAATGTATTATATGTGCTCAAAATAAATCAAGATTTCTCTGGGTTTATTTTGGCTGGGTGCTATATAGAGAGGTATTTCTGATGTATGTAATCTTAGATGTAGGGATAATTCCTTTTATAAACTTACTTTCTCTGTTTCGAACCTTCAAGGTTAAATGAAGGTTAGCATTTTGCCTATTTCAAGGTAGTTGGAGTATCAGTGAAGTTCCCACACTGGAAGTTCCCACACCGTTTTCGAAAGGCCCTGTAGTCACAAGCCAAGGCTTCCCTGCCAACATGCATGACAGTGGCTGCCTCTACCACCAACAGCAGCAGGCTGAAGCTGAACTGTTGAACTCTCAGTCTACCTGACCATAACCCTGCTCTTTCTCTATAACTGCAACATTACACTCGGTTAGATACAACTGTACAACTCAATGCATAAAAGCATGCAGTCATGGTCAGGAGGTTCAGCTGTTGTTCAGACCAAATATCAGAATAGAAAGAAATGTGATATAAGTGATCCTGACCATGGAATGGTTGTTGGTGCCAGATGGGGTGGTTTGAGTATCTCAGAAATTGCTGATCTCTTGGGCTTTTCACAAACAACAGTCTCTATTGTTTAAAGAGAATGATGCAAAAAATGAAAAAAACAGACAGTACGGTGGGTGAAAATATCTTGCTAATGAGAGATGTCATAGGAGGATGGCCAGACTAGTTCAAGCTGACAGGAAGACTACAGTAACTCAAATAACTATGCAGAAGAGCATCTCTAAATGCACAAATCGTTGAATGTTGAAGTCGATGGGCTACACCAGCAGATGACCACAGGAGGTACCTGATAAAGTGGCCACTGAATGTATTCTGCATAAACACAAGATGTTCTGCAGATGCTGGAAATCCAGAATAACTCACAGAAAACCCTGGAGGAACTCAGCAGGTCAGGCAGCTGATGGAAAGGAATAAAGTGTCAATGTTTTGGGCCAAGTCCTTTCAACAGGACACTTTAATGGATTAGACCATAAGATATAGGAGCAGAAGTAGGCCATTCAGCCCATCGAGTCTGCTCCACCACTCAATTATAGGATTCAGTGCTGAGCTCTGATGAAATGTCAGATCGACTCCTTTGCATCGGTGCTGCCTGACCTGCTGTTCCCTCAGCATTTTGTGTGCAATACTACATATGTTTGATGTTCTGATTTTAATTTATACGTCATCAACACAGTTATATATGGAATGATATTTCTGGATGATGCCCAACACTTTTTACCATATCTTGGTACATGTGACAATAATAAATTAATACCAATCTGTCATTCTATTCTATTCTATTTATCTATTTATTTAGAGATCCAGCACAGAACAGGCCCTTCTGGTTCAATGAGTCACACTGCCCAGCAAACCACCGATTTAACCCTTGCCTAATCACAGGACTATTTACAAAGACCAATTAACCTACTAACCAGTACGTCTTTGGACTGTGGGGGGAACCCCACATGGTTCACTGGGAGAACATGCAAATCCCTTACCGGTGGTGCCGGAAATGAACTCTGACCTCCGGAATACCTTGAACTGTAATAGTATCATGAATCACTGTGCTACCATGGCGTCCCTTAGACTCCAGTGCACAACAAGTGACCACAAGGATGGCATCGGGCACTAATGCTCCGCCACCAACTCACTCTGATGTCCGTCGTTGGCCTCTTGCACTTTTCTCCTGGAACTCAATGTAAGCTGCAGGGCCATCACCTTCTCCTCTGACTTGGTACATTACGGCCCTGTTCTCAGAACTCGACAAGGCGGTTTTATACAATCTATCTCACATTTCCAGCAATTAGCTTTTGGTCCTGTCTCCACAACCTATAGACTTACTGTTATGGACTCTACAACTCAAGCTCTCATATGCTTTCTTCACACTACTACCATCAAGCAGGAGGTACAGGAGCTTTAAAGCTCAAAGTTTATTATCTGAGTAGATGCATGCAGCTCTGAGATTCTTTTTCCTGTGGGCATACTCATCGAATCGACAGAAAATTAACTACAACAGGGTCAAGTAGAGCACAGAAGACAACAAACTGTGTAAATGCAAATATAAATAAAAGCAATAAACAAGGAGGGTATGAGATAACAAGGTAAAGACTCTTTAAGGTCAGATTGTTGGTTGTGGGAACATCTCAACTGATGAGTGTAGTTAGCCACTTTTGCTCAAGAGTCTGATGGTTGAGGGCGGTAACTGTTCTTGAACCTGGTGGTGTGAGTCCTGAGGCTTAGGTCCCGCACCACCAGGTTCAGGAGCAGTTACGACCCCTCAAACATCAGGCTACCAAATCAGTGTGGATAATTTCATTCATCTCAATGCTGAACTGATTCCACAACATAATGGACTTGCTTTCAGGTTCTCTGCAACTCATGTTCTCAGTATTATATAATTAGATTTTCATTATTTGCATGATTTGTCTTCTTTTACACATTGGTTGTTCGTCAGTCTTCATTTATGTATATTTTTTCATAAATTATTTTGTAATTCTGCAAGAAAATAAATCTCAGGGGAATATGCAGTGACATAAATGATGATAAATTTTCTTTGACTTTTTTGTAACGGGTGTAATTTGAAGAGTTAGTTTACTTGCTGGTCAAATGCTTCTTCCACTGGTGCCAGCTGCCAATTGACCAGCTTGAGGGATGCAACAGTGCTTTCTGATTGGTTGCTTTGCACACCTCGACTCCATTGTTCGCTTTGGGTATAAGATAACAAGTGCAAGAGACTTGGGCTCTTTCCTTTTTCTCCAGGGGGTTCTCTTCACATTGAGGTTGTGACTTATGCTGAAGAGGACAGAATACTGCAGATAAAGGACGGTCCACGTGCATGCTTAGCTAAGAATCTGTTGTTGAATCCATGGAAAGAAGTATAGTCGATGTTTCAGGACGAGATCCCAGGACTTGACCTGAAATGTCGACTGTACTTTTTTCCAAAGCTGCTGAGTTCCTCCGGCATTTTGTGTGCATTGCTTATATTTCCAGTGTCTGCCGATTCGCTCTTGTTTGTGATCAATCGTTGAATGTTTAGTTTTGTAGTTGTGTAACTTGGGGAGACATAATGCAGTACCTGATGAGTTCCAGTGTTACTGAATGTTTAGGACCGTAATCAGGGTGGCTTAGATGTTTGGTCGAATAATTGGTGAATGTGCTTTTTGTAATCAGTGTCTTCTGTCTCACTTACCAAACCCATGAACCTCCGTCCTAGTTACAGGGTGCAATCAATCTGTATGTGGAGCCACACACACAGAATGCTGCAGGAACCCAGCAGGTCAGACAGCATCTATGGAGGGAAATAAATAGTCGGCATTATGAACCATTGGGACTGGAAAGGAAGGGGACAGAAGCCAGGATAATAAACTGGGAGAAGGGGAAGGAGTGAGGAGTTTGAAAAATCAATGCTCATGTCATTTGTTGGAGGCTGCCTGATAATCAACTCCAGCTGCAGAATTCAGAGGAAAATATTTCGGGAGTCTCATGTCATGAATGTGAATGACGGAGGGTCAAAGATCAACTTTATTCACCGTATACATTTCTGTGTATTGGGAATTTGCTGTGGTGAGTTGGTCAGGGTGCAACACACAATAAAATTCAACAATTATACGATCAAAGAATTATATAGAAAATAGAGGTTAAAGAACCAATGCAGACTAAAACGTACATAAATTCATAAATACCATCATGAATTTGCAATTCCCAGGACATGCCCTCTTCTCATTGTTGCTGTCGGGAAGGAGGTACAGAAGCCTGAAGGCATTCACTCAGCGATTTGGGAACTTCTTTCACTCTGCCATCCGATGTCTGAATGGACAGTGAAACCATGAACACTACCCCACTACTTTTTTTAAATTTATACTTTTTGCACTGCTTATTTAGTTTGCCTGTTAAGTGATTGTGTGTGTGTGTGTGTGTGTGTGTGTGTGTGTGTGTGTGTGTGTGTGTGTATACTGTAATTCAGTTTTTTCTCTGTTACTATGTATTACATTGTACTGCTGCCACAAAGTCAACAAATTTCACAACATATGTATGCCAGTGATATTAATCTTGATCCTGATTCTGATGTAAAACAGCATTATAAAAAATGTTTCCAAGTATTTACAGCGCATTGACTGATGTCATAGATAGAGGAGGTAGCAGTGGCTAACTAGAGCGGTTGATCTGTTTAACTGCCAGGGGAAGAAGCTTTTAAAACGGCGTGGCTTTTGTTTTAACAGCCGGCTCAACAATTTGTACAAGTAAGAGAGGAGGCAGTACACTAAGGTGCAAAATGTTCTCAGACATCAGACTGAAGCTCCATGCCATCAAATTGAAGTGATGGATTGTGGGAATAGAGTTGTGAACTGGCGCATAAGGACATGGGTACAGTAGTCGGCCATCTGGCCTGTCGAATCTGCTCTACCGTTCAACGAGATCATGGCGGATCTGGCCAAGGACTCAGCTCCACTAACTTGCCTTTTCCGCATAACCCTTCATCCCCTGCTTTCTGTTCTGGCTGCTACTAAATTCCTTTTTGTTCCACATGCTTGAACCGTTTGTGAAGGCTTTGACAGGAGGCCTACAAGCTGTGTATGATTAATTGAAACTGCACTTTGCCTGCAATTCTAGACAAACCATGGCTGAGGACTTTGAACCACTCTTAAGTGCTGAACCAAGTCAGACTTGGATTTTCCGATTCCATCTGCCATCTCGACAGAGGACTAGCACGCGTTCTTGGTATTAACCGTGGAGGCTTCATTCCTGCGTTACTTTGGCATATTTCTCAGGATGAAAGAGAAAACCTCAGCACTTGTGAGGACCGTATATCCACGGCATCTGTCCTGGCAATTGTACCTGTCTAATTTTACACAAAACAGATGGAGGGTCCTGCTTACAGTATGCCTTCCTTCAACTCCCACTTTAGAAATAGGACCTGATTTTTTCAATGCAGACTACCCTCATACCTTCCACACTATGCCAACCTGGAAAGTAAGTCACTCTTTATTTCTTTGTCTGTCTTGTTCCAGCAGTAAACTATCTATTGAACAGTTTGCTAAGTCCTTACTTCACAGTCTGTCTTCTCATGATCCTGAGGCTCAACTCCAAACCGATTTCACATCCTACAGACTCACTGTCAAGGACCCTGCAACCTACGTTTCCAATTTCTGAATGGACATTGAACCCATGAACACTACTACCTCACTACTTTTTAATATTTCTGTTATTTTGTGTGACTTATTTTTAACTTTATTATATATATATATATATATATAAAAAAATGTAATTCAGTTCTTTCCCTATGTTTATCACATCTTGCATTGTACTGCTGCCATAAAGTTAACAAATTTCACGACACATGCCAGTGATATTAAACCTGATTCTGATGTTCTCGGTATTTTATTTACTTATCTATCTGTTCATCTATTTATTTTTGCACAGTTTGTCTTCTTTTATACATTGGTCTGTCTTTTTGTGTAGCTTTTCATTGATTTTTATTGTATTTCTTTGTATCTACTATGAATGCCTGCAAGCAAATGAATCTCGTGGTAGTATATGGTAATATCTCCACACTTTGACAGTAAACTTACTCTGAACTTTGAAATTTATTGTTCACCCGCACTGTACTTTCTCTGCAGCAATCAGATTTCTTGCACATTGTTATTATTTTACCTTGTTCTACCTGAATGCTCTGTGAAATGATTTGATCTGTATGAACAATGTGCATGACAAGTTATTCTCTGTATTTCAGTAAGTGTGACAATAATAAACCAATACTAATTCCTAAATGCCAGTCAAGCAGAATTTAAACGTTCACTCGGCTTGTTTTAAAAATTTCATACTAATCATCGACCAATCCCACTGGGTAGTGGTGTGATGGTGTGAGGAAGACTGGGAATATAAAAGTGTAAAGAAGAATGGGGAAAAAGATGAAAAATGTTGCAGATTTAGTGAAAGAAAATGTTAATGAATAAGTGTAAAGTCAATAGTTGTTCTTGCTACCAATTTCAAATTGGCTGAGCTCTATAAATGCAGAGGTGGTGAATGAATTTTGTTTGATTAATCGAAGAGACCCAGTTTTACAAATTTAAAAACCCCTATTGTATCAACCTCTACCACTGCCCCAGCAGTGCATTCCAGACAACCACCACTCTCTGAGTAGACAATCTGCCTTTGACGTCCACCCTAAACTTTCCTCCACTCACCTTAAATACACATCCTCTGGAATTGGCCATTCCTGCCCCTATGTCTCTCATAACCTCTGTCAAGTCGCTCTAAAGAGAAAAACCCTAGCTCACTCAACCTATCCTCACATGATATGTTCTCTAATCCTGGCAGTAAAAATCTCCTCTGCACACCCTCTAAAGCTTCCACATCCTTCCTATAACGAGGCGACCAGAACAGAAAACAATATTCCAAGTGTGGTCTAAGCAGAGTTCTATAGAGCTGCACCATTACTTCACAGCTCTTAAACTCATCCCCCCAACTAGTGAAGGGCAACACACCTTCTTAACTATAACCAACATGGGTGGCATCTTTGAGGGATCTATGAACTTGTGTCCCAAAATCCCTCTGTTCCTCCACAATGCAAGGAATCTAGCCATTGTACTCTGTCTTCAAGTTCGAGGATGGTGCTCAGAGCAGTTAAAAACTCTGAATGTGCAGCTTAATCCTGAAGGATAACTTGGGCTGCCAGCAATAAGACATCCACCATGTGGGACTAAAGACTCCTGGTGGTCACTCAAGTGACATCTTCGCACCCTTCCTGCCTGTGATTAAGGAAGCGAAGATTAAACTGTGGGCTGGAACACCCTGCCCACAATGTTCCCAGGTGACACCTTATAATTACACTTACTGTAGTGCAGTGCATTGCACTGGTTACAAATCCTAAAGTTAAAACTTTGACAGCACGCACAAAATGCAGGAGGGAACTCAGCAGGCCAGGCAGCATCTGTGGACAAAAGTGCAGTTGCCGTTTCGGGCGGAGACCCTTCGGCAGGACTGAAAGAAAAGAAGATGAGGAGTCGATTTAAAAGGTGGGATCAGAAGAGAGAGAGAAACAAGGTGATGATCAAAGCTGTTTTTTGAAATATCTTTGCCAGATCCAGTTTATTATAGAAACCAGAAGATGACTTATTTGCCTGCTTTCTAAAAAGTGATTGAAAGCACCCAAGTTGGCTGAACAGTGATAATAACTGGTGGTGTGGTTAGCATATCACTATTACAGCGCCAATGATTGGGGTTCAATTCCTGCCACTGGCTGTAAGCTGTTTGTGTGTTCTCCATGTGACCATGTGGGTTTCCTCCAGGTGCTCTGGTTTCCTCCCACCTCCCAAAGATGTTTGGGTTAGTAGATTAACTGGTCACATGGGTGTAATTGGGTGGTGTGGGCTTGTTGGGCCGGGATGGCCTGTTTCTGTAAATAAACAAACAACAAGCTAAACTGGAACATTCAACACCAACAGATGTGTATGATCATGTACGTCACTTAACTGCGTCCTTTTGAAAAGCTCTATCACTTTGTCCCACCATCTTCTCACCAGTAAACAGCATTCTGGTTCTCCTATTCTTTCTGTCTTCAAGTCCTCTTAAGCTTTTAGTAATTCTCTTCATGTTTTCCAACTGAGTTGTATGTTTTCAGTAAAGTGGGATGCAGGAAAGCTGCTCCAGGTTTATATTGTGGAAGGTTACTTACTTTGATCTGTGCTCCGAGCCGTTTTTTAAAAAAAAATGCAACCTAACATCCCATTAATCTTACTGCCAGGAGCCAGACGAAGCTTTGATGTCCCATGGGAACTATCTGCTGTTGAGTTGCAGATGAATGAAAGCTGGTGTCTTAGGAGCAGTTTTGTGTGTTTCCTGTAAGCTAGACATAAGTGTAGCGAAAGACAATCTGGCCTTCCCTTCACTGGCTTCCCTTTGGGGTTTGGGCTTGCCTGAATGTGTGTCAGGGGTCACGGGATGCTGAGGCTGGCTGGAAAACTGGCTAGACTTTGTTTCATGCCTTGGTAATATAAACCAAGAGTGTAGGAACATGAAGCTGGAGTTGGTCAGATTGTCCCTCGAGCTTGCTCCTCCATCCAATACGATCACACCTCAGCTCCAGTTTCCTGCCTAATCCCGTGACAGTTATTTCTCCTTTAAGCAAAAGGACTCTGCCAAATCTAGTCCAGAATATACTCACTGACTGAGCAGCTGTAGTTTGCTGAGGCAGAGAAATGCAATGTTTTCAATTGCAGTGAAGAAACTTCTTCTTACCCAAGTTTTTATTGGTTGCCAGTTTGCTCTTGGGGCTGGGGTCCTCAGCCTTCCAGCATCGACCTTGTCAATTCTTCTTGGGATCATTTATGCCTCAGTAAATCATCTCTTGTCCTTCTAAACTCTGGGAAGCATAGGATTGGCTGAAATGCCTCACACTCCTATGTCCCATCGATAAGTCTGCCACATCTACTTGGCATCACTTTGGGGAAAGAGACCAGATATCACCCAATGCCCAGCCGTTACAAAGCCCTGTGCAATCTCAACATGCCTTTTCCCTCTTTTTCAGAATTACTTTTTTTTCTTATTCAAGTCTACCTTTTGAATTTGAAGAGGTTTTGAAGATAGAGAAAGATTCCAGTAAGATTATGCTTTCATTTCCGCTCTGAAGATTATAATTGTTGATGTGAGTTTTCTGTTTAGTTATCTCAAGGTGTATTAAAATTTCGCTCTTTCTACCTGTCAATAAGATGACAATCCACTACCACACTCCTTCCTGTTGCCCATGGCCCTTCCTATCACCCACACCCCTTCCTGTCATCTATGCCACTTCGTAACTTTGGTCGACAACAATCTTATAAACCAGATTTAAAACAACAGTTTGACTCAGCATCTGTAATTTGGCACATTACTACATCCCTTGTGTAGAAGTGTTCACTAGCTTTGATCCTTGTTGCCCTTGTTGGAATATTTATCCATTCCCTCCTTGACTCAGTTTAGAGCTAGCAGAAGTAATATCCCTCTTCTGTGTCCGTTTCCCTGGACATACTGAAGAATTTGATCAGATCACCTATGAAATCTAGGGAATATAGCTCTATTAATGCAACCTCTCCTTGGAAGTAAAGTCTTGAAATCCAAGTATAAGTTTGGATAATCAGCGCATCCACATCCTGCTGAGGGTGTGGTGCCTCTGACGTGATCTCCAGGTACAGTGTATCCTCATTAGCTGTTTGTTGAGTTATAGCAAAGCCTTCAGATCTTTGAATATCCATCCCATGGGTAAATATTAAAAATCGCCCATCTGCTTTTGATTTTACTGTTCCTAGATGTTACTAGAAGTGTTTTCCTGCATAATAACCAGCATGCTTCATAAGTCCTCCTGTGCATGAAATTCTTCCATTTGTAAAGAAAAAGGATTGGTGATAAAAAACCGTGATTGGTCAAGACTAGTACTACAAATTCCAATTGGTCAACACGAGTACTTCAAATTCTGATTGGTGGATGCTAGTGCCTCACTACCAAGCTGCATGCGTTTGTATGGCAAGAAGAGACATAAATTGCCAATTCTTTTTCTTTCAATATGGAGTTAATTATGAAGGTTGCAATGAGTGGCAGCTGTCCTTCCTGTCTGAGATCCTTACCAATATAACACACACAAAATGCTAAAGGAACTCAGCAGGTCAGACAGCATCTCTGGAGGGAAATGAAGAAACAGTCCTCTTTCTTGTGAAGGTCATCTTGATATTTTTGGTTGAAACTTAAAATTAGACCTTTGTGCAAACTGATATAGAAGGAATGCTATTTTAATATGGTATTTCTAGGTTTAATTTGGCTGGGCACTATTTTGAGTGGTGTTTCTAATGTATGTAATATTAGATGTAAAGATAATTCCTTATATAAACTGTCATTCTCTAACACAAATCCTGAAGGTCAAATGAAGATTAACATTGGGCCCATGTGTATGATAGGCAAGGGCATCAGTGAAACTCCAGTATTTACAGTCTTCAAAATGTCCTTGCCAAAGAGTCTGAAACCTGTAAACATGAGGGATTTTGCAGATACTGGAAACCCAAAGCAGCAAACACAAAATGCTGGTGGAACTCAGCAAGCCAGGCTGTTTCTGTGGAGAGGAATAAATAGTTGATGTTTCAGGCCAAGACCCTTCTTCAGGACTGGAAAGGAAAGGGGAAGACACCAGAATGTCTCACCAGGTAGGTGGGAAAGGTCAAGGGCTGGAGAGGAAGGAATCTGGTAGGGGAGGAGAGTGGACCATAGGAGAAAGGGAAGGAGGAGGGGCACGTGATAGGCAGATGAGAAGAGGTAAGAGCCCGGAGTGCAGAATAAATGAAGAGGAGAAACCTGCTTTCTCTTCCATCAAGAGCAGTAGGCTCATGAAAAGGCCGGAAATAAATAAACAGGAATTCACCGTCTTCACCTTGAGGGGAGTTTGTGCTGAGCATCACCGATTCTCTTCAAGGTGAAGGTGGTGAGTTCCTGTTTGAATTGCCGGAGAAGGTGATATGAAGTGAGATGTTGAACAGAAATGGTTAAGGATCGGTTATGTACAGTATGTAGCCAAGCCTGGTATGTAACTGTGAGAACAGTCTGGAGATTTTCACGGCTCATTTGGATGGAATCTCACCTGTGGCATTCAAATTTAAGTCATTCAACACATCTTGTTTAAAATCTAATCAAGTTCAGTATTTTTGTCATTCAATTGGACAGATGTATACCACCAAATGAAACGACGTTCTTCCAGGCCGAAGTGCACAATACGCTACATATAACTCACACACGCAGCACATAAAGTAATATTACCATAAATTAATTAGCAAATAATAAAATATCTTCTGGAATACTTCTCAGGATCTAAAATCAATAGTGTGATCTTGAAATTGTTTGGTTATAATGAAGGTGATCAAAGATGTACCAGTGTTAGGTTAATTGGTTATTGTAAATTATCCTGTGATTAGGCTGGAATTAAATTGGGCTTGCCGAGCGGTGTAGCTCGGAGGGCTGGAAGTTCCCATTCCATGCTGTATCTCAATAAATAAACAAAAGTTTCACTCAAGTCATCCAGGAAAAGAAGTCCTTACCCAGTCTGAAGTGACTACTGAGTTCAGGGGCAATTATGGGTAAAGTGTGAATGCTGATGTTGCTAGTGACATCCACATCCTAGGACTGTGGAGTAAAAAGATGCATAATTTTTTGGACTTTGCAACTAACCAGTAACTAGGCAGTGGGATTTCTATGGCACACATTGAAAGGGGATCACAGAATCATAGAGCTGAATGCCACAGAAATAGGTTTTTCAGCCCATTGCACCCATGCTATCTCACCCATTAATTCCATTTCTTTGCCTTAATGTTTGTATCCTTCTATACCAGAGTTTCTCGACCTGAGGTCCACAGATCCCTCAGTTAACGGTAGGGGTCCATGGCGTAATAAAGGTTGGGACACCCTGTTCTACACCTTGGCCGTTTAAGTGCCCAGCTAATTGTTTCTTAAAAATAGTGACTGTAGCAGGTTTCAGACATCAACCACTTTCAGTGTAAAATAAAACTTAAAATCCATAGGAAAAATACTCAGATCTAATGTAAGCCTCTTCCGTTTCAACTTAAACCAATGTCCTTGTGTTTTTGATTCAACTACCAGGGAAAACTTTGACCTACCCATACTGCTTTATACACGATAGCGTAGTGGTTAGCTACTAGTACTAGTGACCCAGGTTCAATTCCCACAGCTGCCTGTAAGGAGTTTGTACGTTCTCCCTGTGACTGCGTGGGTTCCTCTGGGTGCTCTCATTTCCTTCCACAGTCAAAGACGTACCGGTTGGTAGGTTAGAAGATCATTATAAATTCTCTTGTGATTAGATTAGGATTAAATCAGTGGGTCACTGGGCAGCGTGGCTTGAAGGCCAAAAGGGCCTATTCCGTGCTGTATCTCAATAAATAAATATACTTTATTACACCTCAGCCACCTTTGCTCTAGAGAAAACAAGCCCATTCTATCCAATCTCTCCCAATAACTAAAGTGCATCAATCCAGGCAACATCCTGGTGAATCTCCTCTGCACTCTCTCCAGTGTAACCGTACCCTTCCATGGTACAACAGCCAGAAATGCATAAAGTACTACAACACACACCAAATGCTGGAGGAACTCAGCAAGTCAGGCAGCATCGATGGAGAGGATTGGAGTCGACGTTTCGGGCTGAGACTGGAAAGGAAAGGGGGAAGAAGCCAGAATAAGTAGGTGGGAGGAGGGGAAGAACGATAGGCTGGTGGGTGATAGGTGAGACAAGGTGAGCAGGAAGGTGGGTAGCTGGGGGAGGGGGGGATGAAGTAAAAAGCTGCGAGGTGAAAGGTAGAAAAGCTGAAGGGCTAAAGAAGAAGGAATCGGATAGGAGAGGAGAGTGGATCATGGGAGAAAGGGAAGGAGGAAGTGCACCGGAGGGAGGTGATGGGCAGGTGAAGAGAAGAGAAGGGATGAGAGGGGAGCCAGAATAGAGAATAAAAAGAGGGAAGAGGTGGAAATTACTGTAAGATAGAGAAATTGATGGTTGATGCTGTCAGGTTGGAGGCCACTGCTGTACAGTGGTGGTGTGTGAACTTTGATTTGGAACTAGTACGTGCAGGAAATGCTGGGAAGAACCCATTCTGTTCCTATTAAGAAGTGGTGACGGAGAGATCCCGGCCATTTTTACATGTGTAGCAGCTGCTTGGCAACACTTAGAGGATTTTAAGTGATTGACAAGCACAGATAACTCAATATATCAGTGTGTAAAGGTTGAGCTCTGATCCCCAGCAACCAGATTGTCAGCTGTGGCACAGTCGGAAGAACACTTGTCTGTGATGCAGAATTCTGAGAGTTCAAACTGTGACTTAACCATATAGTCTAGACTGACATTACATGTGGTACTGATCGAGTGCCACATCAACAAGTCCCATCTCCTATCTTGGACAGCCATAAATTGATTAAATTGGGGGACTGCTTCATCGAGCACCTCTGCACCATCTGTCACAAATGAGATTTCCCAGTGGTCAGACATTTTAATTCCAATTCCCATTCCCGTTCTGACGTGCTGATCCATGGCCTCCTCTTGTGCTAAGAAGAGGCCATCCTCAGGGTGCAGGAGCAACACCTTATATTTCATATGGGTAGCCTTCAACCTGATGGCATGAATATTGATTTCTCCCTCTGATGAACAAATTTCTCCCACCCCTCCCAATTCTGCCGTCTTACCAGAAGATCTCATCATATGGGGCAGCAACTCAATGCAGAAAGCATGCAGACATGGTCAAGAGGTTCAGTTGTTGTTCAGACCAAACATCAGAATGGGGAAGAAATGAGATCTAAATGACTATGACCGTGGACTGCGGGGGCCCGACGGGGTGGTCTGAGTATCTCAGAAACTGCTGACCTTCTGAGATTTTCACACACAACAGTTTCTAGAGTTTACAGAACCAAACAAAAGAAAAATCATTGAGTGGCAGTTCTGTGGGTGAAAATGCCTTGTTAATGAAAGAGGTCAGAGGAGAATGACTAGACTGGTTGCAGATGACAGGAAGGTGACAGTAAGTCAAGTAACCACGCACTATAATAGTGCTGTGCATTTCTGAACACTCATGTCAAACCTTGAAGTGAATGGGCTGCAGCAGCTGATGACATATTACTCGGTAGCCACTTTATTTGGTACAGGAGGGAAGGAAAAGGAGTGGGAGAGCTATAGTGATAGGGGATTCGATTGTAAGGGGAATAGGTAGGCGTTTCTGCGGCCGCAAATGAGACTCCAGGATGGTATGTTGCCTCCCTGGTGCAAGGGTCAAGGATATCTCTGAGCGGCTGCAGGACATTCTGGAATGGGAGGGTGAACAGCCAGTGGTCGTGGTACACGTAGATACCAACGATATAGGTAAAAAATGGGATGAGGTCCTACAAGGTGAATTTAGGGAGTTAGGAGATAAACTAAAATGTAGGACCACAAAGGTAATAATCTCTGGATTACTACCAGTGCCATGTGCTAGTCAGAGTAGAAATAGGAGGATATTTCAGGTGAATACGTGGCTTGAAAAATGGTGCAAAGGGGAGGGATTCAAATTTCTGGGGCATTGGAACCAGTTCTGGGGGAGGTGGGACTAGTATAAACAGGACAGTCTGCACCTGGCCTGGACTGGAACCAATGTCCTGGGGGGAGCGTTTGCTACTGCTGTTCAGGAAGCTTTAAACCAATGTGGCAGGGGGATGGGAACAAGTGCAGAGAGACAGAGGGGTGTAAAATGTGGGGAGAAGCAAAAAGTAGTAAGGTGAAAAGTAAAAGTGGCAGGCAGGCAAATCCAGGGCAAAAAGCAAAAAGAGTAACTTTTCAACATAATTGTATAAGGGCTAAGAGTGTTGTAAAAACAAGCCTGAAGGCTTTGTGTGTCAATGCGAGGAGTATTTGTAACAAGGTGGATGAATTGAATGTGCAGATAGTTATTAATGAATATGATATAGTTGGGATCACAGAGGCATGGCTCCAGGGTGACAAGGATGGGAGCTCAACATCCAGGGATATTCAATATTCAGGAGGGATAGACAGGAAAGAAACTCCTTAGATTCTGGATTAGTTCCTGAGAATTGGAGGGTGACTAATGTAACCCCACTTTTTAAAAAAGGAGGGAGAGAGAAACTGGGGAATTATAGACCGGTTAGTCTGACATCGGTGGTGGGGAAAATGCTAGAGTTGGTTATCAAAGATGTGATAACAGCACATTTGGAAAGAGGTGAAATCATCGGACAAAGTCAGCATGGATTTGTGAAAGGAAAATCATGTCTGACAAATCTTATAGAATTTTTTGAAGATGTGACTAGTAGAGTGGATAGGGGAGAGCCTGTGGATGTGGTATATTTAGATTTTCAAAAGGCTTTTGACAAGGTCCCACACGGGCAATTAGTGTGCAAACTGAAAGCACATGGTATTGGGGGTATGGTATTGATGTGGATAGAGAATTGGCTGGCAGACAGGAAGCAAAGAGTGGGAGTAAACGGGACCTTTTCAGAATGGCAGGCAGTGACTAGTGGGGTACCGCAAGGCTCAGTGCTGGAACCCCAGCTGTTTACAATATATATTAATGATTTAGATGAGGGAATTAAATGCAGCATCTCCAAGTTTGCAGATGACACGAAGCTGGGTGGCGGTGTTAGCTGTGAGGAGGATGCTAAGAGGATGCAGGGTGACTTGATTGAGTGGTGACTTGAGTTAGGTGAGTGGGCAAATTCATGGCAGATGCAATTTAATGTGGAGAAATGTGAGTTTATCCACTTTGGTTGCAAGAACAGGAAAACAGATTATTATCTGAAAGGTGGCCGATTAGGAAAAGGGGAGATGCAACGAGACCTGGGTGTCATTGTACACCAGTCATTGAAGGTGGGCATGCAGGTACAGCAGGTGATGAAAAAGGCAAATGGTATGTTGGCATTCATAGCAAAAGGATTTGAGTACAGGAGCAGGGAGGTTCTACTGCAGTTGTACAAGGCCTTAGTGAGACCGCACCTAGAATATTGTGTGCAGTTTTGGTCCCCTAATCTGAGGAAAGACATTCTTGCCATAGAGGAAGTACAGAGAAGGTTCACCAGATTGATTCCTGGGATGGCAGGACTTCATATGAAGAAAGACTGGATCGACTAGGCTTATACTCACTGGAATTTAGAAGATTGAGGGGAGATCTTATTGAAACATATAAAATTCTAAAGTGATTGGACAGGATAGATGCAAGAAGATTGTTTCCGATGTTGGGGAAATCCAGAACGAGGGATCACAGTTTAAGGATAAAGGGGAAGCCTTTTAGGACCGAGATGAGGAAACACACAGAGAGTGGTGAATCTGTGGAATTGTCTGCCACAGGAAACAGTTGAGGCCAGTTCATTGGCTATATTTAAGAGGAAGTTAGATATGGCCCTTATGGATAAAGGGATCGGGGATATGGAGAGAAAGCAGGTACAGGATTCTAAGTTGGATGATCAGCCATGATCATACTGAATGACGGTGCAGGCTTGAAGGGCCGAATGGCCTATTCCTGCACCTATTTACTATGTTTCTATTATACCCTGTGATTCATTTTCTCACAGGCATTCGCTACAGAGCAAAGAAATACAGCAAAATCAATGAATAACTACACACAAATAGTCACCGACAAACAATCAATATGCAAAAGACGACAATCTGTGCAGATACAAAATAAGTAAATACTAACAAGAACACGAGTTGACCTTGAAACTGTATCCTTAAGTTGTGGAATCATTTCAGTGTTGAAGTAAGTGAAATTATCCAAACTGGTTCAGAACTTGATGGTTGAAGGGTAAAAACTGTTCCTGGATCTGGTGGTGTGGGACTTGAGGCTCCTATACCTCCTCTGTGAAGGCAGCAACTAAAGAGAGCATGGCCTGGATGGTAGGGGTAAACCATTCAGCCCGCCATTCCATCATGGCTGATCCTGGATCCTGCTCAACCCCATACACCTGCCTCTTCGGTCTTTGATGATGGGAATGTGTTTTGCTGCGAGAGCATTCCTTGTAGATGTGCTCAATTGTATTGGAGTTTGTGTTTGCATTTCCGTCTCTGGACGCTGGATGAAAAGGCAGACAGCTTCGAGATGGTGGAGGGGTGTGGAGTTCATGTTGTCTACAGTCATTCTCCATACCTGGCAGTTCAACTGGAAAAATGTTACGGAGAACTCAGAATGACGCCATTATCTTCTGGACAACACTTTGCATCTGTGGCCACGTGTGAAAATATTGCACTGAGCTTCCGTGCTTCAAATTGAGTAAGAAAACTTGGCTGTTGATGAGGAAACTTTGAAATTACAAATTTCAGATTTCATCTGAAGTATATTCTCCAGCTTCATAGATTGTTATCACATGGTTGCTATTGTAAACATTCTCAGATTTTATAATGTAATTGGAGGATTTTGTGGAATGCAAAGATGAACTCCTTCCAATAGAATGACAATCTTTCCATTTCACTTCTGACTGCCTTCCCAATCCCACTGGTGCTTCGTAAATACTTCTGGTACATGATCCAGCCATGACCATCGTTTGTCCTGTGGCCACATTACTGTACTGTCTGGGGTTTAGAGAGTACCTGACGTTTATTCCACTCTGAGAACCTTGGGCACCAGTTGGTAGTCACTACTTAGGCTGGTGTTTCAATGCTGTAATGAAAGTGAGTCTGAAATGTAGCTATTCCAAATAGATCCTTAGGTGGAATAATCACCATAGAAATTTCTTCTTATTATTACCGTTAGAAAGGAGGCACAGGAGGTTGAAGACACACACTCAATATTTTAGAAGCAGCAGCTTCCCTTCCACAAAAAGTTTTCTGAATGGACAATGAACCTTCCTACCTACTTTTGCTCTTGTTTTGCACTACTTATTTATATTTTAATATTGCTTAGTATATGTTATGTATTGCACTGTACTGCTGCTGCAAAACAACAGATTTCACAACATATGTCAGTGATAATAAACCTGATTCTGACTCTGGCAAAGGAGGAAGAAATTTGGCTTGTTATGTCCAACCCTGCTGAGAAAATGGAAAGCTAGAATGTAGGAGCAAGACTAGGTTTTCGATACTACACCAGCATTTAACTCTATCATGACTAATCATCCAACTCACTATCCTGTTCTTGATTTCCACGGATTCTGTTGTCTTTTAAAAATGACTACTCCATTTCCTTAAATATATCAGGTATCTTCTATTCCCCACTCTGGCCTTTTACATCCTCACCTGTTTATCACTTCTCCCGGGTCCCCTCTTCCTTCCCTTTCTCCTGCAGTCAACTCTCCTCTTCTCTCAGATTCCTCCTTCTCCCAGCCCTTTAACTTCCCCATCCACCTGGCTTCACCTGTCATCTTCCATCTAGTCTCCTTCCCCTCCCCACACCGTTTTATTTTGCGGTCTTCCCTCTTCCTAATCCTGAAGAAAGGTCTCGGCCAGAAGCGTCAACTGCTTATTCATTTCCATAGATGCTGCCAAACCTGTTGAGTTCCTCCAGCATTTTGTGTGTGTCACCTATTTAAGATGAAGTTTAGAATTTTTTTCACAGAATGGTTCCCCTTTGGAGCTTACTGCTTCAGAGGCTGAATCACTGAGTATATTCAAGGTGACAGCAACTTCTTTTGGGAGTTGGGGTTTCTGGGGTGCTGGCAGGAAAGTGCAGATGCCAGATTCGGATCAGCCATAGTCTTGAATACAAGAGATTCTGCAGATGTTGGAAATCCAGAGCAATACATGCAAAATGCTAGAGGACTTGGCCCAAAATGCTGATTGTTTATTCATTTCCATTGATGCGGCCTGATCGGCTGAGTTCCCCCAGCAGTTTGTGTGTGCTGCTTTGGATGGCCAGTATCTGCAGACTTCCTTGTGTTGAGTATATCTCATGGTTTGACCTCCAGTACCTAGTGACAAGCAAAGGTCACATTGTGTGGATAAAGTCACCAGAATATTTTCTCCTACATTGTGTTGTACATCTCCTCATTGGCTGGCTACTCTGTGATTTCACTTATCCTTGCAGGGAATAGTCTGACCTCTGGCATAAACAAATCTGTTATATTTCTAGATGGCAAGAGACTGGAATGCTGCATGATTAGAGGTGCTTGCAAGGGGCAAAAGGCCTGGATGTTTCAGCTTCACATTTATTTCTGGGATGTATACATTCAGTGGCCACTTTATTAGTTATCACCTGTAGCTAATAAAGTGGCCACTGAGTGTATATTCATGGTCTTCCACTGCTGTAGCCCATCCACTTCAAGGTTCGATGTATTGTGCTTTCAGAGATGCTCTTCTGCACACCACTGTTGTAATATGTAGTTAGTTGAGTTACTGTTGCCTTTCTGTCAGCTTGAACCTTTCACCCATGACTTATCTGATATCTCATTAACAACGTATTTTTCCCAACAGAACTGCTGCTCTCTAGATGTTTTCTGTTTTTGCACCATTCTCAGTAAACTCTAGAGACTGTTGTGCGTGAAAACCCCAGGAGATCAGCAGTTTCTGAGATACTCAAACCACCCCATCTGGCACCAACAATCACTCCATGATCAGAGTCACTTGGATCACATTTCTTCCCCATTCTAATGTTTGGTCTGAATAACAACTGAACCTCTTGAACATGTCTCCATGCTTTTATGCATTGAGTTGCTACCATATGATTGGCTGATTAGATTCTTATAATCTAATATGATTGGCGTTAATGAGAAGATATACAGGTGTAAAGTGGCCACTGAGTACATGTTAATATAGAGTGAAATACAGCATTTGTGTTAACACCCAACACACCTAAGGGTGCAACCGACAACTGTCACCATACATTCCGGTGCCAACATAACATGCCCAGCAAATCTACACAGGTTTTGGTTGCTCACAATTCAGAGTGACCGCTCACATGTCAAATGGTACCTGGGATGGTATTGGTAGCCTGTAGCCTCCAAACTGACCTTGAGCTCTAAGACCTATGGAAGATGGTTGGATCGTTTTGTTCTCCGATCTTGGCAATTTACTTGAAGACGTTTCTTCACCATACAAGGAGATGTCATCAGTTGCTCCTGTCTGAAGGCTTGCCTGAAGGCGAAGTTCTCCCGTCAGCAAGCACACCTCCTATGGTGACAAAACACTTGCCAGTAGCATTGCCAAGGTCAAAGAGCACCTCAACTCAGCCATCTCCCATCTGAGCTAATTTTCCACATTATTTCCAAGCTTTGGAGGATCTAACTTTTCAGCAAGATACTCAGAATAATGACTCTTTTTATACTGATACACAATTCAAAAATGTTAGCAATCTGACATTTTAATTACTTAGCTCCACTGCCAACAACTGGTGAAGATTCTCATCCCAAAATATCAACTGTTTATCCATTTCCATAGTTGCTGCACCATCTGCACAATCTCTTTTGCCCTTTGAACATTTTAAAGTTTTCTCACTCTCTGTAAGGATGGATGTTTTACATGGATCTGATTTTCCACATTAGGAAACATAATTCATGATTCAAAATACTGGGAACAGGTAGCTCTTGGCAAGCTCATTCCTAGCCTTAAGTAATGACAAAAACATCTGATTCAGATGTTTCTGTCAGCTCTTTATGTGATTTTTTTTTTAAAAAGCCTTACTTTTTCCTGACCCATTGTCAAGATCGACTCGCTCCCATTTTCTCTTTTAGGGTTGCAAAGCTGAGAGCGTATTGCACTTTGTATAGAAAAATAAACTGTGAGTTAGCAATTGCAGCCTTCGTGGGAATTTTAGGCAGTAATCACTTTTTAACACTCATACAGATTGTATAGACATAAAAACAGGCCCTTTGCCAACACATCCAGGCCAACCAAGGCTCCTACTTAAGATGATCCCATTAGGTCCATATCCTTCTATACCTTTCCTATCTGTATACTTCTACAAATGACTTTTAAATATCCTAATTCTACCTGCCACAACTACTTTCCCTGACTGCCCATTCCATATATTCTAGATCCTTGATTAGTCAGGGCATGAAGGGAAATGGGGAGAAGGCAGGAGTTTGGGGCTGAGAGAGAAATGGATCAGCCATGATGAAATGGCGGAGCCGACTCAATGGACAAAATGGCCTAATTCTGCTGTGATACCTTGTATGCATCACGGTGCGCGTGAAGAGGTTCTTCACACTGCATCGGATCTGGAGTAGCAATTATTTCATTCAACTTTACACTCACGTACTGAAGGACAATAAACACTCTTGAATCTTGAAATTGCTCCTCAGACCCCCCCATCTTTAAATCTTTACCCTTTCACCTTCAACCCATGCCCTCTAGGTTTTTGGTTCTCTTTCTGTGGGGAAAAAGACTGTAAGTATTTACCCTCTCTCTGCTTCTCATGAACACCTCCATAAGCTCAATTACCTATGTAATTCACAAACCTTGGTGCTATCTAAACGCACCCAGCTCTTTTGTCTCTTCTACCATTCCATTTCTAAGATTTTCCCCATATTCCAGATCTTTCTGGTCTCTCCCTCTTTTCCCTTCATCTTTACACACATCTCATCAGACTGGAATGTTTGCCCTGTTTCTGCCTCTACAGATGCAGCCCAGAGTGAGTAGGCATTTGCAATAGTTTCTACTTAATTTCAGTCACGTAACATTTGCAGGAAGAGACTTCACTATTCCCCTAATCTGTCCATATTTCATACGCCCCTCTTAAACCTGCATCATCATGGGCACTGGCCTCCCCACCATTGAAGACATCTTGAAAAGGTGAGGCCTCCAGAGAGTGGCATCCGTTATTAAGGACCCTCACCATCTAGGACATGCCCTCTCTTCATTGCCACTGCCAGGGAGGAGGTACAGGAGCCTGAAGATACCCACTCATCATTTTAGGAACAGCTTCTTCCCCTCTGCTATCAGATTTCTGAACAGACCATGAACACAACCTCACTATTTGCTGTCTTCTTACACTACTTATTTATTTTTATTTATCTTTATTGTAGATTATAGTATATTTCTGTGTATTGCGAAGTGCTGCTACAGCAAAGCAGCAAATTTTACAACATACAGTATGTCAGTGATGGCCTGTTTCTGATTCTAACTTGCCCATTAGCAATACAGCGAACAGGATACCTGAGGAGTTCATGAACTTTGTTACTGAAAATAAACTAACAGTTCATTAGGGTCTGAAGCTCCTCCATAATCGCCCTGCTCACTTCACACTTTTCTGCCCCTGCATTACCTTTCATTGTTCCCCACCATCTGGTTCACGTGTCCTCTCTGAGTTCCTGGCCTTTGTGTCTCATCTCCCGTACCCCGTGCTGTTCACCAGTGCATGACCAGCGTCTACTGAGTGCAGCTTTCCTTCGGAGAGAATCATTTGCAGGGCTCTAGGGACGGGGATTGACAGAAGTGGTCTTCAGGGATCTGGCATTTAACTCAATAAGTTCAATAACCTCCCTCTGTGCCCTAACCATTTCATGATTCTACACTCCTTTCCCACCAAAGCTGCTGACGGCTCACCTTCCCCTCCAGACCTCCATTTGGATCAAATATCTTCTGACTGGGAACTTTATTACGCGTCTTTCAAATGGCTGCAGCGCAAGATGGATTGAAGCAGTGTTGAGTTGCAGCTGCTCCCTTGTGTTTGAGTGCGTTGGGCCTTTGTGGAGGTTTCCTAGTGTGCCCAGGATTGTGCATTCCTTGTAGTTTATGCAGTGTTACAAGTGCCCCAGCAGCTGAATATGAACTCGTTTTAAGATTTACTTTCCTTCGGTCTCCAGTCTTCCATCAGACTTCCCTTGCTCAGTGGAGAGTTCCAAATTAGACATTCCACCTTGTACTGATTTCTGAGATAGTTATAATTTGGATATTTAATCTAATAATAACTTATAACATGGAATATTAGGTACAGGCACTTTGACCCCTGATGTTGTGCTGATCTTTTAACTTTAAGATAAATCTAACCCTTCCCTCCCACATAGCTCTCTATTTTTCTATCATCCACATTCCCAAAATGTTTCTTAAATGCTCCTAATGTATCTTGACTCTATCGCCACCCATGATCTGCTTACTCACACCTGTGTTACCTTGCCATCCAACTTCAAAATACTTTATTCTTCAACCAGCTCCAGAAGATCCAGGCTGGCATGGTGCCATAGTGGTTAGCACAGCGCCTTACAGTTCCAGTGACCCAGGTTCAATTCCCGCAGCTGACTGTGAGGAGTTTGGACATTCTCCCTGTGACCGCATGGGTTTCCTCCAGGTGCTCTGGTTTCCTCCCACAGTTCAAAGGTGTGCCTGTTAGTAGGTTAGTTGGTCATTGTAAATTGTCCTGTGATTAGGCTTGGATTAAATGGGGGTTACGGGATGGCATGGCTTGATGGGCTGTATGTCAATAAATAAATAAATCCCTGAATATGTCTTCCCCGAAATGTAACCTTGATCAAGCTTGACATTGATGGCACTTTGCAGAGCCAGTGTACTGGCTTCTTTTCCTGCTACTGTCTCGCAAGAGTTTGTACGCTCACCCCGTGACCACAGTGGTTTCCTCTGGGTGCTTCGGTTTCCACCCAGGCGAATGGGTCACGTGAGTAAGATGTGGGCATGCTACGTTGGCGCCAGAATTATGTCACACTCGTGGGCTGTCCAGCATAATCCTCGCTGATCTGATTTGATGCAAACGATGCATTTTGCTCTAAGTTTTGATGTACTTGCCAAATAAAGCTAATCTGTAATCTGACCACAACAGTAATGAAATGCCCTTCAATCTTCTAAGCTTGGGCTTTTAAGGTACACTGCAGCTGATATTTCTGACTGAGAAAGATTGAATCAAGTAGCAGAACATTGAATCAATCCACTTAATTTCCATTTTCTTCTTTCCAAGGGTATATTCCAACTAATAGCCAACACAAGCTTTCCTTGACGTGTTCCTTTTATCAAGCTCCCACTGTGCTTCACAAATGACGGGGTTATAGAGCATTCCAAAGACAGAGGAGTTAGAGTTAGTAAGTTGTGGGCATGCTGTGTGGATGCCGGATGCATAGCGACACTTACCAGCTGCCCCCAGCACATCCTCGGACTGCGTTGGCCAGTGGTGCAAAATGACACATTTCATTTGATGTTTTGATGCACGTGACAAATAAAGCTAATCTTTAAATCAAAGCAGCACACTCAAAATGCTGGAGGGACTCAGCAGGTCAGGCAGCGTCAATGGAAAAGAGTAAACGGCTGACCATTTGGGCCGAGACCCTCCAGGACCTAAACATCCTGCTATGGAAACATCTATGACAACATCTTTTCCATTGATGCTGCCTGACCTGCTGAGTTCCTCCAGTGTTTTGCGTCTGTCGCCTTAGATTTCCAGCATCTAAAGACTTCCTCGTGTTTGTAGCCTTTAAATCATTTGCTGTAACACCAGTGTGAATCAGTTTTTTCTTCATGGCAATCCTATGTAGGCTATTGGGGTCAGTGGGAGCCTATCGCCAAATGGAACAAATTTACTTGTAGAACAGACGTGGTTTGATTTCTGGTGTTGATCTGAACAGGCGAAAAACCAACATGGTCGGAATGGAGAGGACTTGTGTTGAAGTTGAGTAGCAATTTCCGGACCGTGATAGCTAAAGCTTACACTTGACTCAGAGCCATTTTGCCTATTTTATTTTTCAACCATATCATCAAATATTTTTGTTTCCTTTGCTTTTGATACACAATGTGATTGTACTCAATCTTGTTAGCTCTGTGATTTATTCCAGCTGCTGGTGAACTGCCTGCAGAGTGTGTTTAGCTTACAGTGCATGTAACTGTGAAGTATGGTCAAACTTCAACTCCTTCTGAATAGAAATGAACTCATTCCGTAGTCAGAGAGATAAGGAAGGCATCTGGCACGCTGGCCTGCACCAGTCACGGCACAGAGTATATGAGCTGCAATGTAACATTGTAGTTGGAAGGAGATCAAGTCAAGTCACTTTTTATTGTCATTTCGACCGTAACTGCTGGTACAGTACACAGTAAAAACGAGATGTTTTTCAGGACCATGGTGCTACATGAAACAGTACAAAAACTATACTAAACTACGTAAAAACAACACAGAGAGAAAAACAACTACACTAGACTACAGACCTACCCAAGACTGCATAAAGTGTGCAAAACAGTGCAGGCATAACAATAAATAATAAACAAGACAATAGGCACAGTAGAGGGCAGTAAGTTGGTGTCAGTCCAGGCTCTTGGTATTGAGGAGTCTGACAGCTTGGGGAAAGAAACTGTTACATAGTCTGGTTGTGAGAGCCCGAATGCTCCGGTGCCTTTTCCCAGATGGCAAGAGGGAGAAGAGTTTGTATGAGAGGTGCGTGGGGTCCTTCATAACGCTGTTTGCTTTGCAGAAGATATATCATGTATATATTAAGTGTAAGATGTTGTGGCCTCCATTTGAGTATCTGAAGGGGCTGCTCCTCAACATCAGCCTAGACTTCGGCCCGATCTACGGTCACCCAGTACAGAGTGGGGCGGGGTGCTCAGGGGATCTCCTGGTTCGTCTGCTCTTGGGTCTTCACTGTTGCCCATTCACAGGTCCAGGCAACAGACAGCTGAGAGCTCTACCAGAGACGACTATCGGCCTCTCTTCCAGGGTGATGTCCATGGCCAGTCCTTGGAGGAGGAGTACCCGGTTTCTATGGGCCCAGTGAGGGAGTTCTGAGAATGGTGGGCCCCTCAGGGGCTTGAGTATTCTGTAGGTAATGGTTATCATATTTTAATATGAAGTTGTAATAAGTTTTGTGTACCCCTGATTATTGCATGTTTTTGTGAGTGAATAAACTTTTGTATAATTGTTTAAAAAATGTCGTTGAGGCCACACAAGGACAATTGAGTTCTGTTTTTGTCAACCTGTTAGAGGAAAGTCAGCATTGAACTGGAAAGTGTGCAGAGAAGATTTATGAGGATGCTGCCAGGACTCGAGGGTCTGAGTTATCAGGCAAGTTTGGATAGGATAAGAGTTTATTCCTTGGAATGTAGGAGATTGAGTGATGACCTTATAGAGGGGTATTAGAATCATGAGAGTAAGGAATTGGGTAAACGTTCATAGTCTTTTTCCTCGGGAAAGGGGAACTAAGACATAAGTTTAGGGTGAGACATTAAAGATTTAAAAGAGACCTGAGTGGCAGTTTCTTTATGCAGAGGGCAGTATGAGCCTCCAGAGGAAGAGTGTCATTTAAAAAACATTTGGGTAACTACATCAACAATGAGGCATTCACTGTAGAGCTGGGGTTCCCAACCTTTTTTATGCCATGGACCAATGCCATTAAACAAGGGGTCCGTGGAAACCAGGTTGGGAATCCTTGGCTTAAAGGGATATGGGCCAATGGAACTAGCTTTGTTGCTGCGTGGTCAGCATGGATGAGTTGGGCTGAAGGGCCTGTTTCTGCACTGTATCGCTCTATGGCTCCACTCGTTGTGTCTGTGAGGTCTATGGATTTTGCAATTTGAGTAAAGTCTCACAGAAATTGCCTGTTGGCGATTGGGTGCATCTTAATGTCTTGCACATTATGGCGGGCACTTTGACGTTCCTTTCAGGCTCTGGACAAGTGTAACCCTGGTGACTGCTAGGAAAGCAGAGGATCCTGGCAACGATTGAAGTCAGTGCCAGGAGCTCATTTGGCAGCAGTATAAAAAGCCCTGTCAGACTTCTCAGTGCTCGTTGTGATGTGGGTCACTGGTCACGTAACACTTCCCTGTGTGTCTTCAGTGTTTGTTTTTCTCCCTTGTTTGCTGAGGAGCTTGTGTTTTATGAATGCAGTATACTTTCCAGGGTCTCTGGAATGCGGTCATTGCTGTTTGGAATATCCTGGCAGGGCTAGCCCTTGCTTTAACATTTCGACAGGAAAGTCAGCATCATTCACAATTATTTACCATGGAACAGCTCAGGAATTGGCCCTTTGGTCCACAGTGTCTGTGCCGAGACAATGCCAATCCAAACGAATCCCATGTGCCTGCATGTGGCTCCTATTCCTCCATTCAGCACAAAGAGCAAGCCCCTTGGCCCACACTGTCTGCTTCAAACGTAATGTCAAATTAAATGCCTGTACATGATCTATATCACTATATTCTCTGTTCCCACAACCAATGATCTCACTGTAAGGACTCTTTATCTCATTATCTCATGTTCTTGTTATTTATTGCTATTTATTTATATTTGCATTTGCACAGTTTGTTGTCTTCTTCACTCAGGTAGATCTATCTTTGTATCGTTTGTAGTTACTAGTCTATAGATTTGCTGAGTATGCCCACAAGGAAATGAATCTCACGGTTGTATATGGTGATGTGTACTGTATGTACATTGATAATAAGTTGGCTTTGGTATACCTGAGCCCATCTAAATTTTTCTTAAATGTAACTATCATATCTGCTTCCACCACTGCTCCGGCAGCCTATCCCAAGCACCTGACACTGTGTTTAAAGAAAACTTGCTACAAATATCTCCCTTGAATTTTCATCCTCTTTTGTGGGGGGGCATGGCAGTGTAGCAGTTAGCGCAATTGTCTTACAGTATCTCCGATTATACAGTTAGGGTTCAATTCCCACCACTGTTGGTAAGAAGTTTGTACTCTGTCTCCAGGTTTCCTGTGGGTGCTCCGGTTTCCTCCCACATTCCAAAGGCATATGGGTAAGGGTTAGTGAGTTGTGGGCATGCTGTGTTGGTGCTAGAAGTGTGGTAACACGCGTGGGGCGTTCTCAGAATCTGTTGGTGGTTGGCACAAAAGATTTTCACTGTATGCTTCAATGTAAACGTGACTACTAAAGCTAATCTTAGACATTAAATGTATTTTTCTTGTATTTGACAAAAATCCCATGGAACAAAGATTCTGTCTACCCTATCAAGTCCCTTCCTAGTTTTGAGAATTTCTGTCAGGTCTCCTCTCAGCCTCTGACGGTCCAAGGAAAACTCTCACAAGTCCATCCCTGCCAGTTCATGTACTTGTCTAACTACCTCTTAAACATTGTTTTCATCTCTGCTTCCAGCATTTCCCCTGGCAGCGAGTTCTGGGTTCCTAACTTGATTTGTAGCTCTACTAACTCTGTCAGCTTTTACCGCTTTGGCTCTTAATTTTCTGCTTGTCCGCAGGAAGGCAATCCTTTTGCTTCCTCAGAGCAGCTTCCTGGACCAGTTAAGAGGGCAGTTGACCAGAAACAACATTATTGTGGGTTTTGGAGTCACAGGTGCGACTGACTGAGGATGGTAGGTTTCTTTTTCTTCAGGGATATTAGAAAACCAGTCATGCCTTTAACCCCCACTATTACTGACATTAGTGTTTAAACACCAGACTTTACTTGCACAGTAGCGTAGTGATTAGTGTAACACTGTTACTGTGCCAGCAGCTTGATTTCAACTCCTGCCACTGTACGCTGGGAATTTCCTTCTCCCTGAGACCATGTGGGTTTCCTCTGGATGCTCTAGTTTCCTCCTACATTCCAATCTCGTACAGGTGAGGGTTAGGGTTAGCATGGAAGCATGCAAGCTGTCCGAGCACATCCATTATCTGTGTTGGTCATTGACACAAATGGTGCATTTCACTATGTGTTTTGAGGTTCCAATGTACGCTAACAAATAAAGTTAATCTTTTTAATCTTTAAAATTAAATTCCCAGGGTAGAATATGAAATCCTGCCTCCATGTACAGTATGACTACCAGTTTTAAGTATTTAACTATTAATCTTGGGGAAGAGCTGTATTTGTTCTGCACTTTATTCTACATTCTGTTGTTGTTTTACCTTGTTCTACCTCAATGCACCGTGTAATGGTTTGATCTGTACGAACAGTATGCAAGACCAAGGTTTCACATGACAATAGTGAACCTATTCCAATTCACTGGCAGTCCCCTCTTCTTCTGAGCTCCTGGGCTATGAAAATTTTATGAGCTGCTGGTGGGTGTTGCTATGGTGTTGTGAACAGGTTTGGAAAGAAGTTTATTCCCCACAAGTACAAGGTGATACACTTTGGGAAGTTGAATAGAGGCAATAAAGTTAAAGGGGGTGGTGGTGCTAAAGAATGTTAATGAGCAGATGGACATGGGGGTCACTCTTCACTCACCCCATCACTGAACTGTTCCCACAACCTATGGACTCGCTTTCAAGGACTCTTCATCTCATGTTCTCCATATTTATTTCTCATTTATTTTTTTTCTTCTTTTGTATTTGCACAGATGTTGTCTTTTGCACACTGTCTTCTTGCCCTGTTGGGTGTAGTCTTTCATGGATTCTATTATGGTTCTTGGATTTATTGAGTATGCTTGTAAGAAAATGTATTTCAAGGTAGTATACGACAACATATATGTACTTTCTACTTCGAACTTTGAACTGAAGTGTTTAGTTCTTTGAAAGGGGAGCATAGGCAGATAGGAAGAGAAAGAAGGCATGTGGCTTGCTGTTTTCATAGGTCAGGCTGTAGAACTTAAAGATTTGGAGGCTACATTGCAACTTTACAAACTACTGGTAAGTAGGAAGATGAATAAGGTAGGTAGGATGATTGCCTTCATAGGGAAGGACATGAGCATAAGAATTGGATTATGTTGAAACTTCACAAAACACTGTTCACCACAGTGTAGGAAGGGTGTGGTTGCTTTGGAGGGAATATAGAAGAGGTGTCTGGATTGGAGGACTTCAGTTAAGGGGGAAGATTGTAAAGGCTGGATTTGTTTTCCCTGAAGGAGGCTGATGGGATGAGCTGATACTGTACCGTGCAGAAGTCTCAGGATGTAGCTAGGATGCCCAAGATCTTTACACAGTACTGTGGTGATTATATTTACTTATTCAAATACAGTGTGGAATAGGCACTTCCAGCCCTTCAAGCCTATTCACCCAGCAGTCCCCTGATCTAACCTGAGCTTAATCACGGGGCAGTTTATGTTTTTGGACGGTGGGAGCAAACTGGAGTTTCTGGAGGAAACCCACGTGGTCACGGGGAGTACGTACTCCTTACAGGCAGCAGCGGGAATTGAACTCAAGTTGCCTGTACTGGAAAGTGTTTGCTAGAGTCCTAGGAGAAGACCAGCAACCTCCTCAAATACACAATAGGGTGCCTCAGAACTACCACTACGCTACCATGCTGCCCCTATTTATTGCGCTGTACTGCTGTCGTAAAAAAAACACAAATTTCATGGCATATGTGAATGTTGATAAACCTGATTCTGATATAGGTCTCTATTGTGGACTGAGAGTGGGAAGGGGGCAGGGAGAGGGGAATCACGGTTGGGAAAAGGGGAAGGGAGAGAGGAGCGAGCAGGAAACACCAGAGAGACATTCTGTAATGATCAATGGATCAGTTGTTTGGAATCAAGTGAGCTTGCCTGGTGTCTCAGGGCTGGGTGTGTCTGCACCCATTCCAACCCACACCCCGGCACTCCTCTGTCACCTGCCCCACAGCCCTGGTGCAGCGCTCCGCCCTCACCATTCCTATATCCTTTGCTCCCACCATTTTTATAAACTCGCTCTCTCCACTCCACATATATATATGTGTGTGTGTGTGTGTGTGTGTGTGTGTGTGTATATATATGTGCCTAAGACTTTTGTACAGTACTGTAGGTGTATGTAAAATTATGAGAGGCTTGGGTAGAGTAGATAGTCAAATCTTTATCGCATGATAAGGTTATCAACAACAAGAGAACACAGGTGTCAAGCAAGATGATAAAATTTTAAAGGAGATGTAGAGGAAAAACTTTTACACTAAGAGTGCTTGATATCCGGAACGTGCTGCCAGAAAAGGTTCAGAAGTTCACAGTAAATTTATTATAAAAGTATATAAATGTCACTATATACTACCCTGAAATTCTTTTTCTTGTGGGTATTCACGATAGAATGAAGAAGTACAATGGAATCTATGAAAAACCACGAAAAATGGTGAAATTGGACACAATTACTATGTTTAAGGGACATGTAAATAGACTCTTGAACTGTTAAGGCTGATAAGGATATGGACCTAATGTGTGCAAGTGGGGTTAGTGTTCTTACTTACTGTGTGCTACACTGCTGAAATGTAGGGCAGCAAAGATGGTCCCACATCTCTGTTGGTAATGAGGACTTCCTTCATTATGTCAGTAGCTTCCCCTCAGTTTTCACCACTGTTACGCAAATCCCGAGTGAAGCCTGAAGACTTGGGAATACCAACATACTCAGATCTAGAAGGACTCTTCATTGCTGTTTCTGTAACAGCTTTGTTAAACCAGTTAGCGTTGTTAGCCCTGAGCTGAACCCCTGAATCTGGAGCACTGGTGGACCATGCTTAACCTGGCCTCTACCCTTTGACCAGTTTGGCAGCATGACCCTACCAAGAGCCGAAGCATCAAGCCCTGACTCCAACCAATATAGATCTCCGGGTCATTGAGGCACACAAGCTTCCAAACCACAACAAGCTTGAGGACCTCTTGGAGTGGGATTAGTGTGGGTGGATAAAAAGGTTAGGGACGTGACTAATAATCCTAGGAAGTTTTAGTAACATTAACTATACTACATAAATGTTGTCATAGAAATAATCACTAAACCTAAACAAAAACACTGGCCTGGGAGTCTTGCTTGTGATCAGAAGACTAAGATCTCAGGGCTCTGGAGACAGGTGGATCAAGGGTCAGTGTCACGGCAGGAGACTCGTGTGTTGTCAGGGAGGCTGGAAAATCTTTCACCGTGGGCCCAAGACCCAAGGTCTTTGCGATCTTTGGACACAAGAGCTCAAAAAAAGCCACAAAATGGACTTGTAACATCGTAAACCAGCGGGTTGTTGTCATGTCTCCTGCTCGCTGAAAGATCGGAGACACCTCCCTCTCTCTTGCCAGGGAGAGAGAGAATCCTGTGGTTTGTCGAATGTTGGAGGAAATGCAAAGCCTTTAGGGTAACTTTGGTCTGTGACTTTGCTATCGCTTAGCACACGCTTGGGCACGGTGATGGTATTGATATGCTTTTTTATGCTGGTGAGGGGAGGTGATGGTGAGCTTGCTGCTGCTTACCCACGGTAGGGGGAAGCTGAGGGGGTCTTTGGGTTTCTCACGTTTAGCTGTACATTCTTCTCTGTTTTCGTGGATGTTTGCGAAGAAAAAGCATTTCGAGATGTATATTGTATACATTTCTCTGACATTAAATTGGACCTTTGAACATTACAGATGCTGGGAAATAAAAACACCCAAACACCCAGCAGGTCAGGCTATCCGTGGGAAGAGAGATGGGGTCAACGTTTCAGGTCCGAGAACCTTTGTCTGAGGTTTGCAGAAGGGGGTTCCATTCCAAACATTGTTACTCTCTCTCTTCCACAGATACAGTGTAGTCTACTGGGTGTTCCCAGCGCTTTTTGTTTCTGTCAATACAATCTTGAGTTTAAATACATATAATTAAAATGTGGAATAAAACTCTACTAATCATAATGACAACCATGAAACTACTGGATTGTTTTAAAAACATTCTGGGTTGACTAATGTACTTCAAGGAAATGTGCCATGCTTAGCCACCTTGGCCCAAACGAAACATCAAACTGAGGCTGAGCCGGGCTTCGTGTCTGAGGACTCACTTTCCTTCTAAATGCAATTTGCCTACTTTTATCATTTGCTTGATTTGTTTATTTTTCTCTCTCTCTTTCTCTCTGCACATAGGGTGTTTGTCCTTTTTAATGGGTTCTTTTGGGTTTCTTGTTTTGTGACTGCCTGTAAGGAGATGAATCTCAAGGTTGTATAATGTGTACGTACTTTAAAAATAAATGTACTTTGAACTTTGTACGACGTGACTGGCTCTTAATTATGCACTGAAGATGGATGACATCCTGACCAGTGATGCTCATATCCAATGTAGGAGTAAAACACAGACCAAGAGGCTGCCATTTGATGTTGACCTTGATGCACCCATCCAGGGATGAACAATAATATGATTAACTGAGGGTCACTGCAAATCATACTAGTAATGGTGGTTGAAGTCAGTTTATTGCAGATGTTAATGGTTATACTGGAACTGTCAAAACACTGTTACAAATAACACCTGCTTCTCCAAACTTGACAATGAAGGCTCAAAGTTGGATTCACGAACTGAATTTTACAACTGTTACAGTTACTAACACACAGGAGCTGTACACAACAGAACACACGAGACATTTTATTACGTACTGTAAGCATTTGTATAAATTATTATTTTTGGTGTGTGTTGCTTTAACTAACTCTGTACCAACTGAAACACCTCTCTGGGTTTGTAACTTTTATTACCTATGTAAGATTCATCGACGTAAATGGACTTAAGTTGGAAAATTAGTGTACAAACATTCACAAACACACAAAAAAATTCCCCTTCTCAGTGAGATTCTAAGCTGCAATATTAACAATATTTCTGAAAATGAAAGAAAAGTTCAGATAGTTTGAGGTGGAATATTCCTTCATGATGACTAATGTGTTTACTTGAAGTATGCTTGTCCCTTTATTTTGGAGCAGGCATTCCCAACCTGGGGTCCATAGACCCCTCGATTAATGGTAGGGGTCCATGGCGTAAAAAAGGTTGGAAACCCCTGTTTTAAAGGGACGGCCTGCACACTTTAAAATAAAGGGGTTAATTTCAGTACATTTATAACACAGGGACATCTGGCTCATTATATATTTGTTTGCTGATATCTCGTGTGGAATATCAGGATTCAAGTGCATTTCTTACAATGGTAATCCTTTTCTCTACGTGAAGACCGTGACATCATTGTCCTGTGGTGTAATCTGAAATAGTTTGTTAAAAGGATGTTAACAGTACCCTGTAATGTTCCTGGGGCAAACCTTCCAGGCTTACCAATTGGGAATTATTTACATGGTAAAAAATGAATTTCCAAATATATGTAGCAAGATTGATATATTGAGTTCTAAAGATCAGCATCTATGATTCATTTCTCAACTTAATAATTTCTTCATTCATATTAACACTGGAGGTTTATGCCTGAGAGTGGCTGTTAGAAGCAAAGATCAGCTGGGGCTTGTTGTGTTGTGTGTTGTTCTGCCGAGTATTGTGGGTGTGCTGGGTTAGTGTCAGAATGTGAGGCAACACTTGTGGGCACATCCTTAGGTGTGTCGGTTGTTAATGAAAACGACACGTTTCACTGTATGTTTTGATATACACGTGATAAATAAATCTGAATCTAAATCTCATTATGGAGCAAATCTGGGGATAAATTGGCTTTGGCGGACTTGAGTGTTTTTTTTATGAACAGTTATATCCGTAACAAATTTAGAAGCACACTGTCATGTTGCAGTCTAAGGAGAAATGTTAACTGTGGAAATTCTCAGAGGTAATGCCTACAGGAATTAATGTACCCATAGAACCATCACAGCTCCATTCCTGCGTCAAAATTTACATCATGATTTAGACCCCTCAATTCTACAAGATCAAGGGCTTGAGTTTACTTTGACGGAAGGTGGCTTTCAGTCAATATGAGCTTTCATTCCCATGAAATGATTCTCCCATTGTAACAGGCGTTCTCCTGCACTCGATCAGTACTGGCACCTCGTGTATTTCTTGCACGCCAATCACAAATTTGCCAACTGCTGTTCCAAACAAGTATTTCATTCTGGTGTTAGCAAAAATAACCTCCCAAACACAAGTAATTTATTTTTAGTACCTTTTTTTTTAAAGACGATTTTTAAGCACATATCTGAATTCAGCATTTTTACCAGCAATTGCTGTTATGCAAGTAGAAAAAAAAAGTTTGCTTACATGACATAACTTCTTATGTTGTAGGAAATAAATACATAGACAGTATTCTTTTTGTCTTGAAGAATAAGCACAGCTTGGTATATAAATTGTTGTAAGGCTGATTTCGTATACAGGACACTAGTCAGTTCTGCTTCCTGATGCTCGAGGACCCAACCCTAGTTTGTTTCAATGGAAAGTATTGGGGTTGGGTCGAATCATCATGATCACTGTCTTGAGGGAATAGGCACCTCCCCTGAATTCTGCCCAGTACACGCCGTCCTGGTACTTGCTGCGATAATGTCCTCCACGGTACCAGACGCCATTCAGATTTGAATGGGCACAGGCATTGTACCACCAGCCACCTTTCTGGTAGTGCGCACAGTTCCCTGCAAAGACAATGTGTTGCATTACGATAACATCCAAAGTAGGAACAGGACTTGGCTGTGAAGTCTTTTCTACCATTCATTCATATCCTGAACTCAACTCCACTCTTTCCTACCTTCACTCCATCCGAATTGGCCCTAAAAGCAGAGTTATAGAAAAAGATCCCAGGAATGAAAGGGTTAATGTCCGGGGAGATTTTGATGGCTCTGGGCCTGTACTTGATGGAGATTAGAAGAATGAGGGTGGATCTAATTAATAACCTGTCGAATATTGAAAGGCGTAGATAGAGTGGAAATGGAGGGGATGTTTCCTATAGTGCGGGAGTCTAGGACCAGTGGGCAAAGCCTCAGAATACAAGGATGTCCCTTCAGAATAGAGTCAATGAAGAATTCCTCTAGTCAGAGGGTGGCAAATCTGTGCAATTCTTTGCCACATATGGCTGTGGAGGCCAAGTCATTGGGTATATTTAAAGCGGATGCTGATAGGCTCTTATTTGGTAAGGGTGTCAAAGGTTATAGGGAGAATGGGACAGAGAGGGATAATAAATTAGCCACGATAGAATGGCGGAGATACACAATGGGCTGAATGGCCTAAGTCTGTACCTAGGTCTTATGGTCTAGCAGTGCAGCACAGGAAAGTGGGTCACTATGTTGTGCTGTGAACTAATTAAACTAGTAATTTACTGTCTAAATGTCCTTATCCCTTGACTCTCTCACATTCATGTGCTTTATATAAGAGCCTCTTAAAATCTTTTATTGTATCTGCCTCCACCACCAATTCTTGCAGCACATTCCAGGCACCCATGTTCTGTGTTTAAAAAAAATATGTACCCTACACATCTCCTTTGAAGTTACCTGGTCTCACCTTAAATGCATACTCCCTTGATTTAGACTTTGTAACACTGGGGTAAAGGATACCAGCTGTCTACATTATCTGTGTCTCTTGTAATCTTATGAATTTCTTTCAGGTCTTCCCTCCGCCTTTACCTCTGCAGAGAATATAATGAAGTTTGGCTGATCTCTCCTTCGAGCAGGGGTTCCCAACCTTTCTTATGCCACTGTCCAAGACCATTAAGCAAGGGGTCCGTGAACCCCACGTTGGAAACCCCTGCCTTATAGAATAACTCTAATCCAGACAGTATCCTGGTAAACCTATCCCATAACCCCTTGAAATTCTTCCTGTAATGGGGTGACCAGTAGTCAACGCTATACTAGTATTTTATAGAGTCATTGAATGGACTTACAGGTTACTGGGTGAAGAATTTTGATGACCCTCTGAAGAGAAAAAATAAACTTCTGCATGTCTTTAAGCAGATCATCTCTTAAACTGACATTTTGACCCCAGTTTCAGAACTGGGGTCAAAAGCAGAGATAGGTACATTTTGTGTGTGTTAAGTTGTTACTTTTCAGGGTAGAAGATATATTGTTTCCCTGGAGTCGTGCTTTCAGTGATAGATCTTGCTAAATTGTATTAGGATTTAGGGTCTTGCTGTAGTGGAGGACTTGTGCTAGTCATATAAACATAGGCAGCCAATGTAAGGAGGCTAACATGAGAATACAAAGTGGTCAGATCCGTGGCAAACCAGGGCGCCATGGTAGCACAGTGTTTAGCACAACGCTTTACGGTACCAGTGACCGGGGTTCAATTCCCGCTGCTGCCTGTGAGGCGTTTGTGCCACGTGAGTTTATCTGGGTGCTCCAGTTTCCTCCCACAGTCCAAAGATGTACCAGTTAGTAGGTTAATTGGTCATTGTAAATTCTCCTGTGTTTATGCTGGGATTAAACTGGGGGTTGCTGGGCATTGCAGCTCAAAGGGCTGGAAGGGCCTATTCCGTACTGTATCCCAATAAGTAAATAAATAACGGATTTCAGAGTTGGCATGAATTTTGGTCTGTGCAGGTAGCAAACTTTAATGATGATGAGAAGTTGGAAGCAGTGTTGGTCCAAGGAGATCCAGTGGTCCAATTTTCATCCACCATTACGGTGTCCTAGATGGTATTGAAAGTGAGAGGGATTAAGTGGAATTGTTGGCTTTTCGAACTTGAATACCATCAAGTGCTCTAGATATAAAATTCCTGCAGATTTTCATAGCACTGCAAAGTCTGGGTTAAATCAAACCCAGACTACCGTGAACAGCTTGGCTCAGAATGTGAAAGATGCATTGGGCTTGGTGGGAATGCTGAACAGAATTACCATAGTGATATCTGGATATCCAAGAGGTCGTTACCAGGAGCAATTCCACAAGATAGATTTGTGTAAGCGTAACGGTGAATTGGCTGGGATTTTCCATATGATGGATCTCCCACTGGTTGGACTGTGGACAGAGTCTGCAGATTAGAGCCAGACCTCTCAGCAGTGAAAATTGGAAACACTTCTGTATGTATAATGATGCCCAAAGTTTAGAACTTTCCCCTGCTAGTGACAGTTAGCACCAGATCAGTTTTAGTGTTCAACCTGAGAATGAGGATTTTGTTACTCAAAGGTATATGAGGTTAGGTTGTAGAGTCATAGAGGACTGCAGCAAAGGAACAGGCCCTTCAGCCCATCCACACCATGATGAACTGTTATTCTGCCTAGTCTCATCAACCATAACTGCCCATGCCCCTCCCGTCCATCTACCTATCTAAATTTCTCTTGAGTGTTGAAATTACACTCGGATCCACATCTACTGCCAGCTCGTTCCACATTTTCACCACCCTTTAAGTGAAGAAGTTCCCCCTTAAATATTTCACCTTGTAACTATGACTTATGGTCTTGGTTAAGTATGTGCTGGGCTTTAATTTCTGTGCCAGTCTCCAGTCAGGGGCTTACCCTTCTGAACTAGGGGAGAGAACTGAGTTACCGCAGTGACTTTTGGCCACGGCTATGGCTCTGCCTTTACCTGTGTAGGCATCGCGGTCCCGGTCCAGTGTAGTGAACTGTTTTCCGTTGTGCCAGGTGAAGGAATCTCCAGCATTGCCATGGTAACGGCCTACCCGAAGCTTGTAGTTGTCAGACTCTGGCTCCAGCCTGAAGCTGGCGTATTCTGCAAATACCTTGCGGCCTTGCCAGTCCTCCATGGTGATAAGCAGCTTGTAATTTCCTTGGTTTGTTAGCCAGTAGATGTTTTCCAGACCCAGCCAATACTCGCCATCGATGTTTCCAAACCCTTGCTGTGATAAAGCATTGGGAAAAACATGAAACTCATATAACACAAGTTCAACTTACCACTAGATGCTTATGAATAATTTTCCCCTGGGGAAGGCTGTAAACAAATAACGGAAGACAAACCTTTTATATTCCATTGCAAGAATCAGCCACTTAATAAGATGGCAGACACGACTGCCTTTAAGTCATTTCAGTTATGTTCCAATGAGCTTTTTGAGACTACATCACACTATATTTTACAACCCTGTATCATCTGCAGGATTCTGGCGGGGAGTTAATCTCATTCTTACATGAGATTATATGAGGAAGAATTTCTTTAGCCAGAGAGTGGTGAACCTGTGGAATTTGTTGCCACAGGCGGCTGTGGAGGCCAAGTCATTGGGTATATTTAAGGCAGAGTTGATAGTTTCTTGATTGGTCAGGGCATGAAGGGATGTGGGGAGAAGGATGGAGATCGGGGCTGAGAGGGAACATGGATCAGCCATGATGAAATGGTGGAGCAGACTCGATGGGCCAAATGGCCTAATTTGTTCCTATACCTTATGGTCTTAGGTACGCCTACTCTCTCTTATTTGAATTGAGTCAGGACAATTGCTCACTAACTCCTACTCTCTACTCATTTATTGTATGGCCTTTTTATATTCTATGAATACATCACAAGAAAAATTAATGAAATCTTTCAGGATGAATACATTTAGTTTAACAACATCAGTGTTGTGTTTGGTACGGTAAATGCAAACAGGATATTCTTATTGAGGTTGAGGAGAATAGGAAGTAGATGCCATAGGTTTAGAGGGAGGGAACCTGAGGTGGAACTTCTTCACTCAGAGGTTGATGCGAGTGTGGAACGAGCTGCCAGTAGAATTGGCAGATGCAGGTTTGATTTCAAGGTTTAAGAGAAACTTGGAGAAATACGTGGATAGGAGGGTTTAGAAGATTGAGGGGGGATCTTATTGAAACGTATAAAATTCTAAAGGTATTAGACAGGCTAGATGCAGGAAGATTGTTTCCGATGTTGGGGAAGTCCAGAACGAGGGGTCACAGTTTAAGGATAAAGGGGAAGCCTTTTAGGACCGAGATGAGGAAAAACTTTTTCACACAGAGAATGGTGAATCTGTGGAATTCTCTGCCACAGAAAACAGTTGAGGCCGGTTCATTGGCTATATTTAAGAGGAAGTTAGATATGGCCCTTGTGGCTAAAGGGATTGGGGGTATGGAGAGAAAGCAGGTACAGGGTTCTGAGTTGGATGATCAGCCATGATCATACTGAATGGCGGTGCAGGCTCGAAGGGCCGAATGGCCTACTCCTGCACCTGTTTTCTATGTTTCTATGTATAATCCAAGTGTGGATCGATGTTTCTAGGCAGAATAACAGTTCAGCAAGGTCTAGATGGGCCAGAAGGTTTGTTTCAGTGCTGGAGTGTCCTTGACTCTATGGTAAAGTGATGTTGGATTTACAAAGTTTGTTTTGGATAAGCAGAGTGTGCAGAATATTGTTCAAAATTAATCATTTCCGGATTTTGGGGATCACCAACAAGGTCAGCATTTCTTGCCTAGTCCTCATGGCCCTGCTGAATCCCACTCAGACCACTGCAGTCCTCCTGGTGAATGACCTTACAATGCCAATAGGGTAAGTCTCTAACACCATGCCACGTAAGAGCTGACTTAGTCACTCGGCTAATCAAGTCTGTTCTGCCGTTCCATCACGGCTGATTTGTTATCCCTCTCGACCCCATTCTCTTGCCTACTGCCTGTAACCTCTGACACCCTTACTGATCAAGAACCTATCAAACTCCAGCGAATACAGACCCCAAGCCATCAAATGTTAACCCTTCTGTTTCCAGAATCATTCTTGTGAACCTCCTCTGGACCCTCTCCAGTGCCAGCACATTCTTTCTTAGATAAGGGCCCAAACTGCTCACGATACTACCAAGTGTGGTCTGAAATGTGTCATAAAGCTTCAGCATTATACCTTCGTTTTTATATTCTAGTGCTCTCAAAATGAACACTGACATTGCATTTGCCTTCCTCGCCACCAACTCAACCAGCAACCAGACTCAGCCAGTCTGTGCATTGTATTTCCGAGTCATATTGGTATGAGAATTGGAGGGGAGCTTGGGACCAGCCCTGCCTGGTCAAGAGAGAAGCTGGGGCAGGTAAAAAGACCAACTAGTGAGAACCTATTCGCACGATTTGATCAGGTCTTTTCTGTGGATAATGGAGAAATAAAAACAGATTTATTCAGGAGGTGATTGGTAAGCTTCAGCACAAGGAGACTGGCCATAATGGCTCATGGTGGCACAATGGTTGCCATTGGGAAGGAGGTACAGGATCCTTAGGTCCCACTCCAGCAGGTTCAGGAACAGTTATCACCCTATAACCATCTGGCCCCTTAGCACGGAATAACTTCACTCATCAACACTGAACTGATCTCTGAGCACAACTTGTGAGCCCACTTTCAAGGACTCTAAAACTCATGTTCTCAGTATTATTTATATATTATTATTTTTCATATTTGCACAGTTGTCTTCTTTTACACAATTCATTGTTTGGTACTTTGTGAGAAGTTTTTCATTGATTCTGTTGTATTTCTTGGTTCTACTGTGAATGCTCACGAGAAAATAAATTTTGGGGTAGTATATAATTGACATATACGTACTCTAATAATAAATGTACTTTGAACTTTGATACCTCAAGTCATTTGTGGTGTTTACGGTGTAGCCCTTGGGCTGGGAGTAGGGGAGATCCTTCAATAATTTGTGTGAGCAGTGTGTTGATCTTGGTGGGACTGTTGACCAGATGGACCACAATGATATCTGGACTCCAGAATGTAGTTACCAGGAGTGATTCCACAAATTAGATTTGTGTGCTGTGGAAGTTAAAGGGTGATTTGCAGGCTTGTGAGCCAAGTGCCATGGCACTTTTCCACTGTGCACGAAGCAAAAGATTAATTCCTTTAATTTAAGCCTATGCTAAATAGGAAACACAATAAATAATGGTGTGATAAGAACTTGTGTTAGAGAGAAATTTGCAGGCTTGAGTCCATCCTGAAATTGTGTAGACTCCCCTCAAATGATCCTAAAGTGTGTTGGTTCATTGCTGATCTGATCTTTGGCTTCAAGCCTGATCTCCTGTTTGGTATAAGTAACTGTTAAATAGAATCACAAAATACAGCAGGAAACCATCCCATCCCTTTATTCCCAAACCAACTTTTATAGAGCTCCACGGTAAATTCCTTTTGATGTCATAATACCAAAACCTCCCTGTCTCTCAGCCCTGAATACTTGGCCTCTCTACGCTCTCTGTAATTTTCAAATCCTTCTGTTGAGCCACAATTTTGTACTTTTCCACTGGTGCCCCTTAGAGTACGGCACCTTGATTGATGAAATCCCAACTGGCTAGTCTACCCATTGGATTAGGGTGCTAATGTTTCTTTCTTTCTGTAGAATGAAGATGGTTTTTATCTAGAGGTGCAGGATGACAGGCTCTACTGGCCCAATGAACCTACACTGCCCAATTTCACCCGTATAACCAATTAACCTACTGACCCATACATGCTTGGGAAGTGGGAGGAAGCTGAACAGATCATACATACTCCTTATAGGCAGCAGTGGGAATTGAACCCAGGTTGCTGGCAATGTAACAGCAACGTACTAACTATCAACCTTGAACCTTGAACATCAGGATGACTGATTTCCATAACTATGGGTTTTTTGCAGCCCATATTGGGACCATTGTCATATTTCTGCTCCCCGAGAGCATGCTCTCCCCCTACCTCATCCCGTTCTATAAACCCTTCCACCTATTTCTTGCCCCTCAAGATGAATAGCCTGTCCTCGATCTTTTACCAAAGGCAGCAGTACGGTGGCGCGATACGAGCTGGCTGACCTTGTAGGTCTCCCAGTTGCGGAAGAAGTTGACCGAGCCATCCAGGCGCCTTTGAATGACGGTCCAGCCGCCAGGGTCATGGGTTTGGTCACACCAGACCTGCATGAGGCGGTTTTTGTTCTCGGGTTTCAGCAAGTATATTCCACTGGTTTTGCTGCCAGCCTCTGCTGCATCCATACAATCCTTCCACGGTCCTGGAGAACAAGGGGCACAGGGCATGTTAAATTTTTACAGAGATAATAGAGCATTTACCACTTGCCAGTGCAGTCCATACTTGCAGTGCCCAATAGGAGCAGAATTAGGCCACTCAGCCCATTAAATCTACTCTATTATACGATCGTGGCTGATTTATTATCCCTCAGCCCCACTCTCCTGCCTTCCTCCAGTATCCTTTGACACCCTTTACTAATCATGAACCTGTCAACCTCTGCTTTAACTAGAGACCACAAGGAGCCTTGAGGTATATTTGCTTACAGGTAGCTGCAAAGTAAGAAACCCGAAAGAACCCGATTAAGGAGACAAAAAGATAAAAGACCAACACCCAATGCACAAGAGAAAGAAAAAAAATACTAATCGTGTAAACTATTTAAGTGATCAACAATATTCCAAACTAAATTGAGTCATTCTCCGGTCTTCTCCCTGTAACACTTGGGTCCGTTACTCAGGGTTGTATACTGCATACATACTTCGATAATAAATGTACTTTGAATCTTTGAATTAAGAAGTTATCAGCCTCCACTGATAACTTGGAGGCTATCACCCAATGACTTGGCCTCCACAGCTGTCTGTGGTAATGAATTCCACAGATTCACCACCCTCTGGCTAAAGAAATTCCTCAACATCGTTGTTCTAATTTCCTACAGTCCCATTTTAATTATGTTCTCCTCATGGTCATTTTGCTAATTTGATCACACACAGATTACGACCCTTGCTGAGAATATATTCTGATGATTCTCCTGTAGCCAGAGCACTCTGACGCATGGTGTAGGTAGGGTACAGCACAGAAGAAAGGCCCTTTGGTCCAACTCGTCCATGCTGACCAGACTGTCTACCTGAGCTCAGCCCCTTCACCCCAATTCCTTCCTATCCATTCACCGATCTAAATGTCTTTTAAGTATTGTTAATCGCATCAGTCTCTACCATGTGTCTTCTGGTAGCCCGTTCCAAATACACACCATCTCTGTGTGGGATAAAAACCTTGCCCCTCAGGTCCCATTTAAATTCTTCCCTTCTTGCAATGTTTCAGAGACACAAAAAATTCTGCATGTGTTGGAACCCCTGCATAATGCTGGTGGGAACTCAATAGGTCAGGAAAGATCTCTATGGAAGGAAATGAACAGTTGATGATTCAGGCCGAGACCCTTCATCAGGATTGGACTTCATCAAGAAGTCCATTTATTCCTCTCCATAGATCAATTCATTTCCCTCACCTACCTTTCCCCTCGACCAGATTTTACCTATTACCTGTCAGCTTGTACTCCTTCCCAACCCCTCACCTCATTCTGGCCTTCCTTTTTCATTCTAATAAGATATAGGAGCAGAGTTAGGCCACTTGGCCCATTGAGTCTGCTCTGCCATTTCATCATGGCTGATCCAATTTTCCACTCAGCCCCAGTCTCCTGCCTTCTCCCTCTATCTCTTCATGCCCTGACCAATCAAGAATCTATCAACCTCTGCCTTAAATATAAAGACTTGGCCTCCACAGCTGCCTGTGCAAAGAATTCCACAGATTCACCACACTCTGGCTAAAAGAATTCCTCCTCATCTCTGTTCTAAAAAGACACCCTACAATTCTGAGACTGTGTCCTCTGGTCTTAGACTCTTCCATCATAAGAAACATCCTCTCCACATCCACTCATCAAAGCCTTTCATCATTCAATAGGTTTCAATTAGGTCACCCCTCATTCTTCTGAATTCCAGTTAATACAGGCCCAGAGCCCTGGAAAAACACTCCTTTCATATGACAAGCCATTCAATCCTGGAATCATTTATGTGAATCTCCTTTGAACCCTCTCCAGTTTCAGTACATCCTTTCTAAAATAAGGGGCCCAGAACTGTTCACAATACTCCAAGGGAGGCCTCACCAGTGCTTTATAAACTCTCAATATTACATCCCTGCTCTTATATTCTGGTCCTCTTGAATTGAATGCTAACATGGCATTTGCCTTTCTCAGCACAGACTTAATTAGGGAGTCTTGCACAGAGACTCCCGGGTCCCTTTGCACCTCAGTTTTTTGTATTTTCTCTCCATTTAGAAAATAGTCAACCCTTTAATTTCTGTAGCCTTTCTACTTCCTCAAAACTACCTGCCCCTCCATCTATCTTCATATCATATGCGAACTGTGCAACAAAACCATCAATTCCATCATCCAAATCATCAACATATAACGTAAAAAGAATTGGTCCCAACATAGACCCCTGAGGAACACCACTAGTCACTGGCAGCCAACCACAAAAGGCTCCCTTTATTCCCACTCTGTGCCTCCTGCCAATCAGTTATTGCTTTATCCATTCTAGAATCTTTCCTGTAATACTACAGACTCGTAGCTTGTTAAGCAGCTCCATGTGTGGCAGCTTGTCAGAGGGCTTCTGAAAATCCAAGAGCACAACATCAACTAATTCTCCTTTGTCTATCCTACTTGTTATTTCTTCAAAAAGTTCCAACAGGTTTGTCAGGCAGGATTTTCCCTTGCTGACCGCAGCCCAAGTACCCTGAGTTCTCATTCTTAATAATGAACACCTACATCTTCCCAACCACAGAGGTAGACTATCTGGTCTATAGTTTCCTTTCTTCTGCCTGTCTCCCTTCTTGAAGAGTGGAGTGACATTTGCAATTTTCCAGTCTTCCAGAATCGAGTGGTTCTTGAAAGATCACGCCTGACGCCTCCACAATCTCTTCAGCCACCTCTTTCAGAACGCTGGGGTGTACATCACCTGGTCCAGGTGACTTATTTATCTACAGACCATTCAGCTTCCCAAGAACCTTCTCTCTAGTTATGGTAACTTCACACACTTCATGCTCACGACACCTGGAACTTCCACCATACTGCTCGCGTCTTCCACAATGAAGACTGACGCAAAATACTTATTCCATTCATCGTCATTTCATAGTCCCCCATTACCACCTCTCCAGCATCATTTTCCAGTGGTCCAATATCCACACTCACCTCTCTTTTACACTTTACTTATCTGAAGAAATGTTTAGTATCCTCTTTAATATTATTAGTTAACTTACTTTTGTATTCTGCCTTTACCTTAATGATTTTCAGTTGCCTTCTGTTGATTTTTAAAAACTTTCCAGTCCTTTAATTTCCCACTAATTTTGCTCTATACGGTCTCTCCTCAGTCACTTACACTCCAGGGGAATGAGACCCAGCCTGTCCAGTCACTGCTTATAACTCATATCCTCCAGTCCAGGTAGTAGCCTTGTGAATGTTACATCAGGTGATTCAAATCTTACTTTGCCTCTAGACCTTGTCTGTGTTGCTTAGTGCACTGAGTTACAGGAGCTTTACTCAGAATTCAGGACGATCATGCCTGTGAATTAGCCCCAGTTCCCCTTTTCATAACTCCTGCCTCTTGGTAGTGGGCTTGCAAATCCAGATTTTCTTTCCTGAATAGTCGAAATCGAGAGATCCAAATTTAGCAGAACTAACAGTGTGTAGTTGTAGTGCCAACTCTCCTGCAACGCAGACTGAGGCAGTACCGGTATCAAAGTAATTCATTCATGGTCACTCATTCCAGCCCACACCTTGCAGCAGGGAAACTGACTTTGTGTGGCCAAGCACAGTGGCAGGAACATTGCTCACTGACCTCAACCGTTGGATGGATTCAAATGTTTTAGGGCTCCATTCCTGATTCTTGGCATCCTGACAGCTCTTGCATTAAAAGTATCAGACATTAAGCTTCATGGAGGCAGTTAATATATAGTTAATATGTTTGCAGGGCCCCAGAGTTCATGAGATGTTTATTCATTGTTGTGAACTTCCATCCTCTGTCTGTCTCTCTTTCCCTCTCTGTCTGTCTGTCTCTCTCTGACTCTCTCTCTTTCTCTCTGACTATCTCTTTGTCTCTGTTTCTGTCTTTGTCTCTCTCTTCCTCTCTCTGCCTGCCAGTGTATCTGCATTTCACTCTGTCTCTGTATATCTGTCTCTCCCTCTCTCTCTCCCTCTCCCTCTGTGTCTTTCTGTATGTCTCTGTTTCTGTCTCTGTCTCTCTCAGACTCTGTCAGTCTGTCTTTGTCTCTGTCAGCCTCTCACTCTCTCTCTCTTTGTATCTGTGTTTCTATCTGTCTCTCTCAGTCTCTGTCAGTCTGTCTGTCTTTGTCTGCTTGCCTCTGTCTCTCATTCATCTCTTCTCCCTACCACCAAATGTCGGCCACTATGTCCTCGGTGGAAAGTGTGGGTTAACCGGCACTGGCGAGATGAGTCGAGTCAAAGGCTGGATATGCCACATGGGCAGCTTTGCATTCATCCCCTGGGGCTGCTTGAAATTGCTCCCAGTTTCTGGTAGACAGAGTGGCTTTCAGTTAAAAATATTGTACTAAGTTTTCATATGCAGAACTTCTATTTTGTAGAAAAGGTATTCTCTTGCCAGTTAAACCTGCATGGTTCAACACTCGTAAATGTAATGAGGCTGAGCAGCCAGGCTCACTGTGGGGAAATGGGGAAGTCCTTGCTAGTGGCTTGAATTGCTTAGAGTAGATGGGCAGTTATTCTGAGACCAGTTTAACCAGGGAGCATGGACTTCCCCGAGATCAAATCGCTAAAGGGTGACTGGAGGGAAACGGATTTCCATCAGACCGTAATCCATTGGAGCAGGATTTGACCACTGAGGCTGGTTCTCCATTCAGTCAGGGTGTTTCCTTCCCTCAACCCCATTCTGCCACCTGCACCTGATAACCCTCAACACCCCCCTCCACCCCCCACCCCACCAATCAGAAGCCCATCAGGCTCTGCCTTAAATACAACCTGTCATGTGGCCTTCACACCCAACCCTGGCAACCAGTTCCACAGACACAGCGCCCTCTGGCTGAAGGGATGTCCCTCTATTCTGAGGCTGTGCCCTCAAACCCTAGATTCTCTTACTAATGGGAATATCCTCTCCATGTCTACTCTATCCAGGCCTTTAGATTTCAGTGGCTTCCCCTTCATAAGTCCAAGTATGGGCTTGCAGCAATCAAACTCCTCTTTCAATAAGTCTTTCATTCCCAAGATAATTTTGGTGAGCCTCCTCTGGGCCAGCACATCATTCCTTAGATGCAGAGCCAAACATTGCACATACGAGGGGTGATTGATAAGTTTGTGGCCCAAAGTAGAGGGACTCAATTTTAGAAAACCTAGCACATTTATTTTTCAACATCGTCCCCTCCTACATTTACACACTTAGTCCAGCGGTCGTGGAGCATACGGATCTTGGACCTCCAGAAAGAGTCCACGGCAGGGGTGATTGATAAGTTTATGGCCTAAGGTAGAAGGAGATGAGTTATACAGCTCTCGTTACATGCACAGACAGTTCAACTCTTTGAGTGATTATGCAGAAAGTTTCAAGTAATAACCCATCAGGGTGATTGATAAGTTCGTGGCCCAAGGTAGAAGGTGATGAGTTACACGCACATGCAGGTCAATTCTTTGAGTGATTATGCAAAGTTTCAAGTTAATAACTCAAGGCCACGTACTTATCAATCACCCTGATGGGTTATTACTTGAAACTTTCTGCATAATCACGCAAAGAGTTGACCTGCATGTGTGTATAACGAGAGCTGTATAACTCATCTCCTTCTACCTTAGGCCATGAACCTATCAATCACCCCTGTCGTGGACACTTTCTGGAGGTCCAAGATCCATATGCTCCACGACCGCTGGACCAAGTGTGTAAATATAGGAGGGGACTATGTTGAAAAATAAATGTGCTAGGTTTTCTAAAATTGACTCCTTCTACCTTAGGCCACAAACTTATCAATCACCCCTCGTAATGTTCCAAACATGTTCTGACAAATGCATTTATTTTCATGAATTAAAAATTAAACCTAGGAATCAGAAGTACAAAAACATCAATAATCCCTCTGGTTTCAGCCCAGTACATGATGGGCTGAGTGGTCTTTCCACCACTGGTAGTATCTGCATGAGGTACTGCCTCAGGAAGGCAACACTTGTCATCAGAGATCCTCACTATGCTACCTTCTCACAGCTCCCAACCAGCAGGAGGTGCAGAGGCCTCAAGTCTGGAGCACCTGGAGGAAAAGCAGTGGAAATTGAACCCGGGTCGCTGGTGCTGTAATAGTGTTACGCTAACCGCTACACTACTGTGTTGTAATTTTTGTCTGCGGAATACCATTTATGTCGATGTCCACTCAAGGACAGTGGCAAAGTGATTTGCAGCACCTTCAAATATTAATGACATGCAAGGATGCACGAGACTGCCAGTAGCTAAAAAAAATGCACTATTTTGAATAATCCCACACATATTATCGTTCTTTGATTCCTCTCCATGTATAACATGCGTTCAAAGCATCTCAGAACAGCAGCTGGAAACACTGCTACTTTTACTGATTTAATCAGGATTGTAATAGCGGGTCTGCTGCAATATAATTCAAGTCAGCTGTCGATCCGGACTAAATACCAGTGAACAGTTTCCCTAGGAATGCTGAACAGTTTCCTTCCCTAATCTCAGCTCTTACAATAGCACCAGATGGCTTTTAGAACTCTTTTTTTTACAAAAGACTATTCTGATTTCCAAAAGCAAATGATTGGTGTCTGCTCTTGTAAAGTCCTTGTCGCTCCACTCGTGAGATCTCATAGTGCGTGGTCTCAGAATGTCAGAATCTGCTCCTCTTTACTGCCCAGCTGTTCTGTGGTAAACAGTCATTCTGCCAAACACTCGGAAATGCTCCTTCACAGCATAGTTATTTTAAAGTGAGAGATGTTATAGGAGCTTTGAATGAGCTAAATGTTTGATAGAGTGGATGTGGTCAACACAAAATCAAATAAAATTACCAAGACTATTTAATTCCCCTCAGCCATCATTTGTGAATAATGATCTTCATACTGTTCCGCTGCTTAGCCACAAATCTAAGACCAGAGGGCACAGCTTCAGAGGAGTGGAGTGTCCTTTTAAGATGGGGATAATTACTTTAGCCAGAAAGTGGTGGAACTGTGGAATTTATTGCCAAAGTTGGATGCGGAGGCAAAGTCATTGGGTATATACAAGGCAGAGGATGATAGATCCCTGATTAATCAGGGCATGAAGGGATACGGGGAAAAGACAGGAGATTTGGGGCTGAGAGGGAAAATGGATCAGCCATGATGAAATGGCGGAGCAGACACGATGGGCCAAATGGCCTAAATCTGATCCTATAAGTTATGGACTTATGAAACAATTAATTTCTGAATCGCTTCTCAACAAAACCCAAAACAAGTTATGAAGTGGCACAAATGAGATGCTGAAGGAAATAAATGTCAAGCAGCACTTGTGGACTGAAATGGAGAGTCAACGTTTTGGTCCAGGTGAAGTTCAAAGTACTTTTATGATCAAAGTAGGTAAATGTTACTATTTGCTACCCTGAGATTCATTTTCCTGCAGGCATTTACAGGAAAAATAAATAAATACAATAGAATTTATATAGAAAACTATGTACAAACAAAGACTGACTAACAATCAGTGTGCAACCGAAGACCTGCAGCTGTATGTAGTGAATAATACAAATGGCATAGGCATCCTGCAGGCAGCAGACAGATAAATTTCTACATATATCTTCATTTGTGTACACATTTGTGGCTACTTTATTAGATGGACCTGTAAACCTGCTCGTTAATTCAAATATCTAATCAGCCAATCATGTGACAGCAACTCAATGTATAACAACATGCAGATGTCAAAAAATTCAGTTGTTGTTAAGGTCGAACATCAGAATGGGGAAGAAATGCGATCTGGCAGACTTTGACTGTGGAATGATTGTTGGTGCCAGATGGGGTGGTTTGAGTATCTCAGAAGCTGCTGATTTCCTGGGATTTTCATGCACTATCATGTAGAGTGTACAGAGATTGGTGTGAAAAATAAAAAGCATCCAGCGAACGGCAGTTCTATAGGTGGAAAGGACTTGTTAATGACAGCAGTCAGAGAAGAAAGGCCAGACTGGTTCAAGCTGACAGGCAGATTACAGTAGCTCAAAGGATGGCCAGCACTGTAGCATAGTGGTTAGCTCAACATTTTACAGTTCCACAACTCAGGATCAATTCCCACCACTACCTTAAAGACTCTGTACATTCTTCGTGACCACAAGCATTTCTTCAGGGTGGTCCGATTTCCTCTCAAGTCCAAAGATGTGCTGGTTGGTAGGTTAATTGTCATAGTACTTTGTCCCGTGATTAGGCTCAGACTAAATGGAGGGAATTGCTGGGCAGCAAGGCTCAAAGGGCCGGAAGGGCCTATTCCGTGCTGCATCTCAATAAATAACTAGATAACCAGACGTCATAACAGTGGTGTGCGGAAGTGCATCTCTGAACACACAACATCTTTTACCTTGAACACCAGAAAATCTGCAGATGCTGGAAATCCAAGCACAACACACACAAAATGCTGGAGGAACTCAGCAGGCCAGGTAGCATCTAAAGAAAGGAGAAAATAGTCGATGTTTTGGGCTCGATGAAGGGTCTCAGCCTGAAGTGTTGACTATTTACTCTTTTCCATAAATGCTGGCTGGCCTGCTGAGTTCCTTTGGCATTTTGTGTGTGTTCCTTGTTTTACCTTGAAGTGGATGGGCTACAGCAGCAGAAGACCATACCAGGTTCTACTCCTGCAGCTAATTAAGTGGCCATTGCGTGTACGTAGGTATCTATAGTTTACATTGAAATATGTATTTGCAAATCCAAGACCAATGTTAAAAGGTATTTAAACCTTTTGACATTAGGGCTTCAGTCCTTCCCAGTACAGTTCTGCATAAATTAGCCTGCCTATCTACTGAATGTCTGACACCCTCCCCCATGAGAAGCACCAGTCTCCAGCTATTACGACTCCATGCGTCAGGATTATTCTTGGCCTGTTTCCAAATTGTACCTTCTCCCAGTCCCGAAACAAAGCCAAGAACACTTCCATGTGCAGTGCTCTGAGTATTACAAAGGAAAACCAGGGCAGTTGAGTTGGATATTAAAGTTCAGTCCACAGAGGTACCTCATATTCCCAGTGCTAACACAACAAGAGAACAAGCTGTCTGCTGTGTCAAGAACTATCCTCACAATTGCTCTTCTTGAGCAGGTGTGAAAATACTTGATCTGGCTTTGTGGGAGAATACATTAAATCTTTGCTCCTGCATTGAGAAACAGGTTTCACTGCTGGTTCAGAACATAAAAATACAATGAGACAGATTATATATCCCATCAATCCCACTCTCCTGTTTAAAAGTGATCATGGGTAATGCTGCATCTCCATTCCTCTTCCTTGTCCAATCCCTTGATTCCATTTGTGCTCAAAACTCTACCAATCCCAGTTATTAATACCATTCCCACTCCAGGAGCTACATGGTTTCATAAGATTCAAAATTGTTTAAGGTCTTCCCCATACTCACGTGTAAAGGAGAACAAATTGATTGTTACTCCGGATCTCACAAAATAACTGATCACATTTACAAGGGGTGCTCACACAAGAAAGCAGAATCCATCATCAAGGACCTGCATCATCCAGACCATATTCTCTTCTCACTACTGTACTACCATCGGGCAAGATCCCACACCGCCAGGTTCAGGAACAGGTATTACCCTTCTGAACCAGTATGGATAACTCCACTCACCTCAACACTGAAAAGATTCCACAACCTACAAGCTCACTTTCAAGTATTTTACAACTCATGTTCTCAGTATTATTTATTTGTTTGTTTATTTATTTGCACAAGTTCTCTTCCTCTGCATGTTGGTTGTTTTTGTTTATGTATAGTCTTTTTCAATAAAATCTATTTCTTTATTTACCTGTAAACACCTGCAAGAAAATAGATCTCAGGGTAGAATATAGTGACATACATACTTTCATAATAAATCTACTTTGACTTTTGACTTTGAGAGAAGCATGAGGTGATTTATTAAGGTCTTAATTGGTAGTTTATATTTTGTGCTGAGTCGGCCTTCACATGGCCAAATGATAAAAAATGGCTGCAAGGGGGCAGACCTCCAGTGGCCTGTGTTCACCTCTAGGTCTCTCACATGGCCATTCTGAGCTTGGGAATTGTGGCTCGGGAGGTGACGTGGTTCTTCTCACCGCTGACAGTGAGCGTCAGCACCTGTTGGTGTGTTGTGTGTTCCATTTGCTGAGAGGAGCTACTCCTTTGTGTGACATCAACGGTAATGAGCCAAATCTCTACAGGTGTGCAATAAGGAGCATTCTGACTGGTTGCATCACTGTCTGTATGGAGGGGCCACCGCACCGTATCGGACAAAGCTGCAGAAAGCTGTAAACTCAGCTAGCTCCATCATAGGCACTAGCCTCCAAACCACCGAGGAAATCTTCAAAAGGTAATGAATGCTTCAAGAAGGCCCTCTCCTCATTGTTGTCATTGGGGAAGAGGTACAGGAGCCTGAAGACACACTCAATGTTTTAGGAACAGCCTCTTCACCTCCACAGTTAGATTTCTGAATGGACAATAAACCAATGAAGACAACCTCATTACTTTTGCTTTCTTTTTGCATGACTTATATTTTATATATGTAACCAGGTGACTGCTGAATATAATTTTTTATTGTTGAAGTGTGCTTATGTATTCACCTTGGTAATGCTAAAATAGCTGCCTGGGCCTTTAAGAGAAAATGGTGAAGTCATTTTGCATGGGTGGAGTAGAATGAAGAGTTGCCATGTTCCAGAAAGGACGATATTTGAATGCTTTACCCAGGTTTGGTGAGGAAAGATTTTGGCGAGTAGAATTGATCAACGCTGGAATAGCGGGCTTGTGAAGTTCCTTAATCAGCCTACTAGTGTGAGCGAGGAGAATTCATTTCAAGGTCCAGCCTATATGTGTTTGGAAGTTAAGCACATGTGTGCCAAATAATTGCCACTACCATATTGGTTTTGTGTATTTTGTTTCAGTTATTTTCATACTGCATACGTAACAAGGGTGTGATCCAAAGTTAAACTGAGATTGTAATAGCGGGAAATGTTTTTTTTAAATTCATTTTGTTGCTTTTATATTGATACCCCTTTCTGCAATAAAACATCTAAAATGGGTAGAGTTTAAGACCCGAGGAAGTATTTGTTGTCCTGCGGGTGTATTTTTCCTGAGGCTGCATATCAACTATGAGGGAATGGCGGAGCAGACTCTATGGGCCAAATGGACTAATTCTGCTCCTAAGTATTATGGTCTTATGGTCTTTATACCAGGATGTTGAAGCTTTGTGGTTGAAAGTCGAAAGTCAGTGCAAGTGAACTCTTGGAGAAGGGAGGAAGTTAGTTATTTCAGTCAAAATGCTGCAGGAAACCAGTCACTATTGTCCGCATCTCAGTGGGAGAGTAGTTTTCACAGGAATCTGGCATTATTAAAAGTTTCCTTTTTGTTTTGGATTTCATGGGGTTTGGTTTTGATGGAGAGCAAGAGTGACCGTGTCTGTGTGGATTAAAGAATCTGACACAACTTGTATTTGGTATAAATCAGACAAATGGCTTTGTTTAAATGTAAACAGTTTCTAAGACGGGAGTGATTTCAGTGTACCAAGTGCTGAATGTGTTCTGGCATCACTCAGCACTCAAGCATGTCCTTAGACACCACATCCTTCATGCGAAATAGAACAACCACTGGAATCTTTCTACCGATTCCCAGTGGACACATAGCGGACGAGAGGTTATGACTTAAATATTAAAAACAACTCCATTATTTGAAATGAAAGGGTAGTGTCATGGTTGGCTTATCACTTGGATTCAATTCCTACTACTGGCTGTAAGGAGGTTGTATGTCCTCTCCTCTGCCATCTGGTTTCTGAATGGACATTGAACCCATCAACACTACTTCTCTACTATTATTTCCATTTTTGCACTATTTGTTTCACTATACTTACTGTAATTCACAGATTTTTCATTGTACTGCTGCTGTAAAGACAACAAGTTTCACGATATATGCCAGTGATATTAAACATGATTCTGATTCTGACTATGTGATGTTTTCAAATGCAAGAAATCCAGTTCAATAACCCAGCATTAAGGGCACTCATTACTACTAACAAGGTGTTTCCTTGGGAAAAAAACAGCATGTTGGGGCAAGGGTTACCATTTTCCTATTAGTAATTGCCAGCAATTCAATAGTTGCATAAAACATTGCTTCCTCTACCCTAGGGAGTCACATCTCCCCAAATGCATTATAAGCAAGAAAGTCTACTTCTTTTTAATTACTTGTACATTATTCCTTATCATTTAGAATGTTTGCTTGAACACAATGTGATGCATTCGGAGATATTAACAATCAAGAATGAGCCATTCAGCCTTTTGAACTGTTTTGCTAATCCGTAAGATCAGGAGCTCCCAACTTCTTTTAATGCCATGGACTCCTACCATTAACCGAGCAGTCTGTGACCCCAAGTTCTGAACCCCTGGGTAGGATGATAGCTGATTCTGAAGCCTCCCCGCCCAAGTGTTTGTGCTATCTATGTGCTTGACAGCACAGCTCTCTGGAATTCCAAATGTTTTCAACTCTCTTGAGAAAAGAAATTCTTTCACTCAGTCCTAAAGGTTCAGCTCCTCACCCTGGACATGTGATAAATAAAGCTAATCTTTAAATGAGACTAAACTCCAAGACTTGTCCAGCTTTAATAAATGTTGCAACATGTCATTAAATGAATCTGTTCTGCACTGTGTGATTAAATATTGGTGCCTTCCCCCAGATCTCTGACGGATTCACTTCAGCCAAATACTGGAGGACATAACTTCAAAGAGTGCTGGTTAGGGGTGTCATGGCATCAAGGCAAATGGTCCCAAGTTTAAATCTGGCTGGCTCCTTGCACACTTTCCATCTGTGCAGGGGTGGAGCATGGAGCCTCATATGCTACGGAGGGTGAGGTGGGAAATTTAAAGGAAATAAACGGGCAAGTTTTTTTTACACCGAGTTGTGGGTCTCCTGGAGTACACAGCCAGGCCGAAGGCGAAAGCAAATAGGACAGTAGCATTTGGGAGAATCAGACTGAAGATCACTGACATATGTCGTGAAATTTGTTGTTCTACAGCAGCGGTAGAATGTAATTTATGACGCTTTTTCATACACTGGCCATGGACTTCTGAGGCCGAGAGAGTTGAACTGCCCCAGTGCAATGGTTTTTCCACTTTAAAAACCCTCCTGCACAGGTTTCCTGTCATGGTCGGACATGATGGACAACTACCACCACCACCGTGCAACACATAAAAGATACTATAAATTATAATAAGAACCATAGAATGTAGAAAAGTACCGCACAGGAACAAGCTCTTCGGCTCAGGGCTTGGTGTATCTGCACCTGCGCCGACCCCCGCCCCTCGTATTCCTTCTCTGCCGCCTGTCCCACACCCCTCCCGTGGCGCTCCACCCTCTCCATTCACAGTATCCTTCGCTCCCGCCAGATGTACAAACTCGCTCTCTGCTCCACATTGACAAATACAGTTCTGTGCAAAATTCTTAGCTAGCACCCTAGCTATATATACTGTATGTGCCTAAGACTTTTACATGTGATTAATAAATCTAAGATAATCCAATCTAATTTATTATAATGCAGGCTAACTGTTGGGCACCAGCTGTCATCCCGGCTTCACACAGCAGGAACTTGACTGAGTAGCAAAGATGAAGGGTATACGGACGTTGGTGGTCACATAAACATGCCACCCAGAATACAAACAACAAACTTAGCTGTATGTTTACCTGTACGTGTGATGAATCTGAATAAGACCATAAGACATAAGAGGAAATTAGGCCATTCAGCCCATCATCTGCTCCACCATTCCATCATGGCAGATTTACTATCCCTCTCAACCCCATTCTCCTGCCTTCCCCTCGTAACCTTTGACACACTGACTGATCAAGAAGCTGTCAACCTCCACTTTAAATATACTCAGTGATATTGCCTCTATAGCCGTCTGCGGAAGCATCCTCTCCACGTCCACTCTGTCCAGGCCTCACAATGTTTGACAGGTTTCAATGAGATTCCCCGCCCCGCCCCACCACCTCATTCTTCTAAACTGCAGTGAGTACAGTCCCAGAGACATCAAACAGCCTTCTGATACATCTGTGCTCGACCAGGCACGTTGCCGTCCACTCACCAGATGGCTCATTTGTGGTGGGCATGTGGGAAGGAAGGGGTGGCATGGTGGGCAGCAGGTTCAGTGCCAGTTGTCGCCTGTCCTGGGGGTTCTGATCCCGCTGGATTTCGTTGGTTGTGATGAGATTGGGTTTGCGTTTCTGGGGCGGAGGCTGCACCGGCCTGGCGGCGGGCAGCAGCTGGCACCTGGCCTCCAGCTGTGCGATGAGGTGTGTCTGGTTATTCGCCAGCGAGGCCAGGTGTTGGTACTTATGCTCCAGGTCCCTGTAGCGGTTAGAAAGCAACATCATTTCCGCCGTCTGGTTGAGAATCTTGTTTTCGAGCTGAGACACCTCGAGGGCGTTATCCCGCTTGCGAATGATCTCGTGGAGCAGCTGCATGTACAGCTGGGTGACTCTAGAGTTCATGTTTCTACTCTCCTTCCGCAGGAGCTTCACCTCATTAACCACCCCTCCGTCCACCTCCACCAGCTGCTGCAGGTTCTCGATCTGCCTTTTCTGCTTCAGGAGTTCATTGTTGATCACCTCCAGCTCTTGCTTATTGACCCGACTCTCCACCATGGGCTCGGGCTTCGAGTTCACACATATGGCCCCCGTGACCTTCTGCTGCGGCACGATGAAGGTGTACGAGCACTTGTTCTCCATGGAGACAGTGGCACGCTTGTGTCTGCTCGTGTGGAAGAGCCGCTCATAGCTATCCTTGCTGGATTCAAGCTCCTCCACTTTGTCAATGCCAAATGCAAGCTCAACCAGGATCAGTAAGATGACAAGCACCAACTTCTTCATGGTGGTTCTGCAGACGAGTATCTCCTGTAAGGAAGACAGACCAATAATGACTATTAGCTCTGGCACTGGGGGAAAGAATGCATTCAAATATAAAAGGAAAACTTTGAGAGATTAATCAGAATCAGGTTTATTATCATACAGTATTGTGCACCCTAGTTTTGTTGTATGGTTTCAGTTGGTACGGCCTCCACAGAGCCCTGATCTCAACATTATCGAGACTGTCTGGGATTACCTGGAGAGAGAGAAGCAAGCGAGACAGCCGAAGTCTGCAGAAGAATTGTGGCAACTGATGTTTGGAACAATCTACCAGCCAATTTTTTTATAAACCTGCATGACAGTGACCTAAGAGAATTGATGCAGTTTTAAAGACAACGGTTGGTCACACCAAATATTGAATTGATTTAGATTTTTAGCTGTTTACTCCTCCTCATTGTAATTTTTTTCATCTTCAGAAACTTCTAACTTCAATACTTTTGAAAACATCTTCACTTTACAGAATTTTTTTTTACATGTGCCTAAGACTTTTGCACAGTACTGCATGTGATAAACTTTGTTGTTTTTGTGGCCACAGTACTGTGCATATAATCATGAAACACTACAGCTCACAAGCAGGCCCTTCGGCCTATCTCATCCATGCCAAACTGTTATTCTGCCTAGTTCCACTGACCTGCACCCAGACCATAGGCTCCGATCCCCTCCCATCCATGAACCTTTCCAAATTTCTCTTAAATGTTGAAATTGAACCCTCATCCACCACTTCTGCTAGTAGCTTGTTCAACACTCGAACCACCCTAAGAGTGAAGAAGTTTTCCCTCATGTTCCCCTTAAACAGTTCACCTTTCAACCTTAATCCAGGACCTCTAGTTGTAGTCTCACCCAACCTCAGCAGAAAAGGCCTGCTTACATTTACCTTGTCTATATAAAAATTAATTTTTGTTTGCCTCTATGCATATTGTGCAATACATTAAAAAATAAATAAGTTACTCTAAGCAGTATAAAAAGAAAGCAAAGTAGTGAGGTAGTGAACGTCAGAATCAGGTTTAATATCACCAGCATATGTTGTGAAATTTGTTATCTTTGCAGCAGCAGTACAATGATATTATAGGAAAAAGTGAATTACAGTAAGTATATATACTAATATACAGGTGTCCCCCGCTTTACAAATATTCGCTTTATGCCACTTTGCTTTTACAAGCAACCTACATTAGTAACCTGTTTTCACATTACGAAGAAGATTTTCGCTTTTACAAAAATTTTTCCCATATAAGTTAATGGTTCTTCGCTTTATGCCATTTCGGCTTAAGAAAGGTTTCATAGGAACGCTCCACCTTTGTAAAGTGGGGGGGGGGGAGACACACCTGTATGTGTATATTAAATAGTTCATTTAAAATAAGTAGTACAAAAAGCAGAAAATAAATAAAAAAGAAAGTGAGGTAATGCAAAATGATCTAGTGCTTTCCCAGTGTATATGACAAATAAACTCTTTTTGGGCTTCCAGCTGAGTATAGGTATCAATTCTAGCCATAGTTTTGATGACAAACTCTGCAATCTGCATCAGGGATGATGCCTGGGCAAGTTTAGTTTGATGGTATTTATACCCCCATCGTCTGTCTCTCCTGATTGGTCAGTCCTTATCCAATCAGGTTTCTGCTGTCCAATTGAATTCTATTTCTAACTTAGAGCGAGATTTTCATCCTTGTTAAAGTTCTTTTCCAGAGAAATCAGTGGTAGCAGAACATAGCATTCACAATGGCCGTAGGATTGACTTTGGCGGCGCAAGACTACTGTGCCGAGCCAATGGCTTTTGGGACTGCCTGGTGAACGAAGTCATTGAAATAAATCTTGAGGAAAAGAGTGATTCCTGCCTCCCAGCCCCCTTCCCAGTCTCTTGTCCATACTGTGCCAACCGCCACTGCTGGGCTATAAACGTACAACAGAGACCCATATCAGAATCAAGTTTATCATCACTCACATATATCATGAAACTTGTTTTCTTTTTGCGGCAGCAGTAGAGTGCAATACATAAAATTATTACAATACTGTACAAAAGTCTAAGGCACCTCAGCTATATGTATGTGCTAAGACTTTTGCACGGTAATGTATTGTATGCATTGCACTGTGCTGTTGCAAAACAACACATTTCATGATACATAACAAACCTGATTCAGATTCTATTAAGAGATATCTTTATTTGGTAAAAATTCTTAACACAATTATAATCTCATTGTCTGCCAACCCAACAAATATCTCCCCATCTCATTTTTAATTCCACATAGCAAACTGTCTGCTAAAGTCAGCCAGACACAGCTGTGAACACCTCATTTTTATACACAAACGTTTTCTGTTTATGTTGGAGTTAGTTATTGGTTTGTGCTTGATCACTGCTTCCAGTGCTTTTACTTTATACTCAGAGAAAAAATGCGAAGTTTATTTCTCCTGGTGTGGCCCAAAGAGCTAGGGAGGGATCTGTGTCAAGCCAGGAACGTGGTGTGTCAGTGTCTGTACTCATTCTGCCTGAGGGTAAAATGTCATTAACATCCGATTACCTACAGTCATCTGTACACGCACTTGGTCCCAGTCATCCTCAGTCAGGCACAGAGACTTTTGATGGTAGCTGGGAATCGGAAACTGTTTAACAAGACTTAATTACAGATTTGTGTAAACCGTGATATGCCTGCCACTCGGCCTTATTTATGATTGTTTCAAAGCACCCAGAACAGAACAGGGCAGTCTCGCAGCAAATGGGTGTGAAAGGCTCCCTGGAAGCTGTCAGCTGTCACTTAATGCCTGTATTGCTGCTTCAGAGAAACTTACCTCCATCAATATTATCAAAATTAACAATATTAACAAAACATGGGAAGAGTGCAGTTTTTAAATGTTTGATTTTTATTGAGATATAGCATGGAATAGACCCTTCCTGCCCTTTGAGCTACTCTACCCAGCAATCCCCTGATTTAATACCACCCTAATCATGGGACAATTTAAAATGACCTATGAACCTAATTAATGGTACGTCTTTGGAATGTGGGCTGGAACCAGAGCACCCAGGGAAATCGGCACGGTCACGAGGAGAACGTATAAACTCCTTACAGGCAGCAGCAGGAATCGAACCCGGGTCGCTTGTACTGTAAAGAGTTGTGCTACCATGCTGCCTTGAGAGGGGCAGTTGACATACCAAGCTTTGATGCTTTCAATGGCTCATCTTTAGAATTTGGTGAGGGCCATCAGGGACTTGCTGAATTCCTTAGACACCTGGGGAAATCAGTATCAGATGTATCACTGACTTGACCTCTGTTGTTTTACAGTAGCAGTACAGTGGAGGTGGTTCTGGTGTGATTTACCCATGGCACCTAAGTGGATGGACCAGTAAAAGCTATTGATCAGATATCAGATTCAGATTTTAATTTATTTATTACATGCACATCAAAACATACGGAGAGGTACAGTCAACATAACCAAGGGATGTGTTGGGGGCAGCCCGCAAGTGTCTCCACACATTCCACACAACGCAGCGCACCCCCAAAGCTTGGCAGAACAACACAAAACACAACAAGCAGCAAAAGAACAACAGTCAAAACAAGTTTCTTTCCTCCCTCCCTCCCTCCAATCCACACACTCAGAAAGACCTTTCCTCAGAATATTGACATGATTATGGTCTTATGAAGATTCAAAACATAAGTCAATTTATGTCATGAAGTGCATTACGTCAGGGAAATGGAATGGGAAAGTTAGCTTGTGATTTAAGTTATTCCAAGGTGAGCATAAATTTATTATCAATATACGTGCATGTCACCATATACTAGAGGTTCATTTTATTGTGAGCTTTCACGTAGAACAAAGAAATACAATAGAATCAATAAAAAAACTACGCACAAGCAAAGACTGACAAACGACCAATGTGCAAAAGAAGACAAAGTGTGCCAATACAAAAAAACAAATAATGATGATAATAAATAAATAATTAATATTCACCACATGAGTTACAGACTCCTTGAAAGTGACTCTATAGGTTGTGGGGTGTTCAGTGTTGAGGTGCGTGAAGTTATCCGCGCTAGTTCAGGACCCTGATGGTAAAATGATAATAACTGTTCTTGGAACTGATGGCGTTGGACCTAAGGCTCCTGTACCTCCTGCCCGGTGGTAGGGGGGAGAAGAGAGCCTGGGCTGGAAGGTGGGCATCCTCGATGATAGATGCTGCTTTCTTGCGGTAGTGCTCCTTGTAGACATTTGGAATGGTGGGGAGGGCTTTTCCTGTGATGGACTGGGCTGTCTTAATCACTTTATGTAGGCTTTTCCATTCTTGACCATTGGTGTTTCCATTCTAGGCCGTGACGCAACCAAACAAGGAACACCAAGTATAAATGAACAATATGAAATTATATTTAGACAAAAAACTGCCACAAAATCTCTCAACTTTAGTCTCAGTGATGTTTATATCTAAGAAACCGAAGCTGTCTTCACCTCAGCATCGTTGGTATAAACAGGAGATTATGCACTGCCTCACTTCTTAATAAAAGCTCGTGATGGTAATATATTCCTAAATTACAGCTATTCAGTTTGTTTTAAAAATGAGGCTTGCTAAATGTCAATTTTATTCGCAGGCTATTGATAAATTGCATTTGTATCAGTTCTGCTCACCTCATTATAGGAAGGATGTGAAAGCTTTAGAGAAGATGCTGAGGAGATTTGCCAGGATGCTGCCTGGATTATCAGCTGTGTCTTGTGAGGATAGGTTGAGTGAGCTGGGGCTTTTTTTTTGTGTAGTATTGGGCCATTCAGCCCATCGAGTTTTCTCTGCCAATCAATCGTAGCTGATGTTTCTCTCAACCCTATGCCCATGCTTTCTCCCTGTAAACCCTAACCTCCTTATCAATCAAAAACTATCAATCTCTGCTTTAAATACACCCAGTGATTTGATCTCCACATCTTTCTGTGGCAGCAAATTCCACAGATTCCTCACCCACCAGCTGAAGGAATTCCTCCTCATCTCAGTTCTTAAAGGAAGTTCCTTTATTCTGTGGCTGTGCACTCCAGTCCTAGACTCTCCTACTACAGAAAACATCCTCTCCACATCCACTCTATCTAGGCCTTTCAGTATTTGACAGGTTTCATTGAGATTCCCTTTATCCTTCTAAACTCCATCGAGTTTGGCCCAGAGTCATGAAATGATCCTCTTACAATTAGCCTTTCATTCCTGGGATCAATCTTGTGAACTTCACCTGGATCCTCTCCAACACCAGTGTAGCTTTCCTTTGGTACAGGGCTCAGAATTGTTCACAGTACTCCAAACATGATCTGATCAGAGCTTTATAAGCAGTACATCCTTGTTGTGATGTTCTAGTCGTCTAGAAACAAATGCTACCTTTGCATTTGCTTTCCGTACTACCAACTCATTCCCAGGCTCTCGTCCAAACTGCATTTCATTGCAAAACTTTTACTTTTAATGATTGATAAGGCAGCATTTTGGTTTAAAAAAATATGGTTTAAGCAACAGTTTAAAAAGTACATTCCAAGCAGCCAAAACAGTGGAGAAGATTTAACCTCTAAAGATAGTTGAAGTTTCCTGTAAGGTTTCCTTCTGATAGGAAATAGATGTTTAACCTTTCCTCTTTGAACCTTGAGCATCTGGTGACCCTCAAACAGATGGCCAAGCCTACAACAGCAGGACCCTTCACCTTATCAATATCCCGTTCACTTGATCCCTCTAAGATGAGCGGGTGCGCGGCTGCACAGTGACTGAAATGTCCCCACACACGTAGCCTTTGTGGCTGCACAACTGGAACTTTCTTTTATAAAATGTTTGGTTAAAGTGCCACACAGTTTTCGGGCCATGTAAAAATTGCCTGCTCAGACCAATGGCTGGTCTGTGCAGCTGATTTAAGAAATATCTAGAGGGAATGTTGATCCTGTTCTATTGTCTAAATGACTTGATCATTCCATCTCCAGAGCTATCTTGTTAACCTCTGCTTTCTGTCATCACCCTCGGTTATCTATGCCATTAGCCAGGAACTTAAACATGTAACACCAAGATAGAGATGGCTATATGCAGTTTGAGCCACATCTGTCTCTGTTGTATTAAAAAAAATATATAAAAATGTACTGATATTCGGCAGAATGTGTGTTGGTTTGCCTTCAGATGTTTTGCAATAACATCAAAGTACAAGTACATTTATTATCGAAGTTATGTATACCATATACAACCTTGAGATTCATGAGTTGTTCCCTGATCCTGGCAATTTGCTTGCAAGTGTTTCGTACCATGTGAGGACACTTCATCCTTGCTGTTGATTGTGGAGTGGCCTCCAAATGCTTGGCCTTCATATACAGTCGGCCCTCCTTATCCGCAGGGGGTTGGTTCTGGGAACCCCCACAAATACCAAAAAACGCGGATGCTCAAGTCCCTTATTTAGCTAACCAGTGAGGTGGTCTGTAGGACCCAGCGCAGCTCTGAACCCGCGGTGTTTCTGTTCACGAAAGTAATCACGATCACGATTGAAAATAAAGTGATCGGAAAGAGGTGAAACGTCATTGGTCATCGGAAAAGCATTAGGCTACAGTCGGTCAATGATCGGAACAATTTTAATGGAGCATGTGAAAGGTCCTGACCTGATGAAAGCTACAATTCTTACTCAGCAACACAGTAGTTTAATTATTGAAATACATATGTTTTTTAAGTGTTTTATATGCATAGAAAGGTAAAATATATACTATATACAAAGACAAACATTTGACTAACTGACACTAAATAATACCAGATGTACCTGTCATGACTTGAAATCCAACTTAAAGACGGACTCAGGAACAGAACTTGTTCATAACCCGAGGACTGCCTGTACTTTTAAATCATCTCTAGATTACTTATAGTACCTAATACAATGTAAATGCTATGTAAATAGTTGTTATACTGTATTGTTTAGGGAATAATGACAAGAAAAAATAGTCTGTACATGCTCAAGCAACGAGTGCTGGAGAGAGAACTTCCGGGTTTTCCTGATCCGCAGTTGGTTGAATCCGTGCATGCGGAACCCGCGGATAAGGAGGGCCGACTGCACAGTACTTTTCAATCAGCTGATTGGACGTCATTTCAGAAACTCAGTTGTGACGTGTGGAAAGAACTCTCATCGCTGATTGGCTGTGTGGTGAACTTCGAGCGTTATGGTCTGGAAATTAGCCGACATCGGCTCTCCAGTAGGATCAAGGCCTGCGTGTCTGTTTACAGAACTGTTCCTGGCAAACCACGCTCCTCTTAGTCCTCTTGCAAGCTGCGTGTTCGCTTGCGCAGTGACTTACACTGACGTCCGGTCGAATTTGTGCCCCTCTCAATCTTCATGGGTAGAGGCCAGGGAGAGTTGGTCATGCCTCTTGACAGCAAGTTGATGTTCGTGGATCCTAGTGGGTAGATTTCTCCCAGTCTGGCTGAAGTTATATTCATCTTTGTGCAGGCACCCAGAAACAAAGAAACACAGTAGACTCCCAGAAACACCCCACAACAAAGGCCAACGTGCATTCAATATGCAAACGAGGACATGTCAGGCAAATAATAATTAAAATGTAAAACAAATAACTGGTGGAACATGAGCTGCAGACTCCCTGAAAGGGTTCACAGGCTGTGGAGTTGGTCAGTGAAGCCAGTCCAGGAGCTCGATGGCTGCAGGGCAAAGCCACGCCCAAACCTGATGGGTGTGAGTCCCAAGACTCCTGCCCCTCCTGCCCAGTGGTAGTAGCGGGGGGGGGGGGGGGCATCTGAGGAATGCTGTCTTCACGTACAGCACATCAGAGGATCGTTTCATATTACGTGCGTCACTCTTTTAAACATCCTTTTGTATCCTTGATCTACATTGAATGTTTGTTTTAAACTGTTCATGACCTTTTAAGACTTCAGTTGTGCACAGCGGCTTGTTTAGCTGCTACCATTTTGTTGTTGCTGCTGTTGCTTGTTGAGCTGAACATCGTGGCCACACTGTGTTGGAGCTAGAATGGCTGGCGACAGTTACAGGCTGCTCCGTGTTGCAAACAACACATTTCACTGTACAGTATCATGCAAAAGTTTTAGGTGTCTTAGTTATACATAGAAGACCGTAAGACCATAAGATATAGGAGCAGCATTTGGCCCATCGAGTCTGCTCCATTGTTTGTTATTATTTATTAGTATCATTGACATACATTGTGGAATAGGCCCTTCCTGCCATTCGAGTCACGCTGCCCAGCGTTACCCAATTTAATCTGAGCCTGATCACAGGACAATTTACAATGACCGATTAATCTATTGACCTGTTCATCTTTTGGAATGTGGGAGGAAACCAGAGCAATTGGAGGAAACCCACATGGTCATGGGGAGAATGCAGAAGCTCCTTACAGGCAACAGAGGCAATTGAACACGAGTCGCTGGTACTGTAAAGCATTCTGCTAATCACTACACTAGTGTGCCACATAGTGGCTACATCTTGGCTTTCATTATGGCAGATTCATTTTTCCCTCTCAGTCCCAATCTCCTGCGTTCTCTCCATATCCGTCCTTCCCTGATTAATGAAGAATCTATCGATCTCTGCCTTAAGTATACCCAATGACTAGGGTTACACAACCAAAGAATGAATTCCACAGATTCACCACCCTCTGGCTAAAGAAATTCCTCCACACCTCTGTTTTAAAAGAACACCACCCTATTCTGAGGCTGCGCCCTCTGGTCCTAGACTCCCCCAACATGGGAAACATCCTCTCCACATCCACTCTATCTGTGTCCTCTGGTCCTAGACTCCCCCACCACAGGAAACATCCTCTCCACATCCACTCTATCTGTGTCCTCTGGTCCTAAACTCCCCCACCACAGGAAACATCCTCTCCACATCCACTCTATCTGTGTCCTCTGGTCCTAGACTCCCCCAGTATAGGAAACATCCTCTCCACATCCACTCTATCTGTGTCCTCTAGTCCTAGACTCCCCTACCACAGGAAACATCCTCTCCACATCCACTCTATCTGTGTCCTCTGGTCCTAGACTCCCCCACTATAGGAAACATCCTCTCCACATCCACTCTATCAAGGCCTTTCAACATTTGATAGGTTTCATTGAGGTCACCCCTCATTATTCTGAATTTCAGTGAATAGAGGCCCAGAGCCATCAGTAGATCTACTAGGACTTGGTGTTTCAATCCCAATGATAAAGTCGGCACTCTCCATGTTGGCAGTAGGCTTGGAGTGGTGACGAGGAGGGTAGCTACGTCATCGGGGTCATCAGGTGGGCACCCTCCTTCTTTGGAGTTTCGTTGTTAAGCCCACGATGTCTGCAGAGGGCTCAACGGTGCTACCTGGCGTCCCAGATACACCCCCACCCCCTCAGTTCCGTTCCCTCCTGTCTTCATCTTGCAGCCCAGTTTTTGTCTTTCCTTTTACTCCAAATCCAATTGCTGCTTTCTTCTGCTGCATTTGACCAGGACTTGATTGCTCATTGGAGGGAGACACCCCTCACCCCCACCTTCTTCAATAGAACTCTCCTCAGATGACAAACCTTTCCATCCCGGAATCATTTTCATAAACCTCCTTTGAACCTGCTCCAATATTAGCACATCCTTTCTTAGATAAGGGGCCCAAAACCGCTCACTGAAGGCTCACCAGTGCTTTATAAAGCCTCAACATTACATCCTTGCTTTTATATTCTAGTCCTCTTGAAATAAGTGCTGACATCCCATTTGCCTTCCTCACCACTGACTCAATATGCAAATTAACCTTGTGGCCATCCTGCGCGGGGATTCCCAATTCCCTTTGCACCTCAGATTTTTGAATTTTCTCTCCATCTAGAAAATAAGACTTCTGCACAGTACTGTATGTTTTGATGTACTTGTGATAAATAAATCTAATTTATTATGATGCAAGGCAGCTTTTTTATGCCAGCAAACACTCTGGCTTCACAAAGCAGGGGCTTTTACACTAGTTTGTTTATTTAAGCTTGGGATAACTTTACAATTATATTTCGGAGATTATTTGCATGGTGTAAAGGTCTGTTTACCCAGCATGAGCTGTTTTCGGCAGGCGCTTATAACCACCGTACTTCCACAAAGCCATAAATTTCATGGCAGGTGTCAACAATTTTGATGCTGACCTGAAGAAATTCAATTGTGAAATAGCACCTCAGCAAAAAACATGCAGTCTTAAAACTTATATTAACCACAAGAGAGTCTGCAGATGCTGGAAATCCAAAGCAACACACACGAAATGCTGGAGGAACTCAGCAGGTCAGGCAGCATCCATGGAAATAAAATAAACAGTCGACGTTTCGAGCCGAGACCCTACTTCAGGTCTGAAAAGGAAAACTTATATTGACTTTTTGTTTCCATTGTTGCCCTAAAAAATTATGGGAGAAAAGCTAAATATACTCCAGAAAATTGTTTCTGAAGTTCAAGACATTGAAGTGTTCCAAGACTGTTAGGGGTAGCAGCAGATGGGTGGGTGGGGAAGAGGGATTTGTATACTGGTGTGACATATGTACCATTTTTATGGTACATTTGTGCAAGTTTGTCCTCTCCCCTCTTCCTTCTCTCCACTATTCCCATTTGCATTTTGGCATATTCTTCTGCAAGACATGTGTCGCTGTGATTGTCTCAGAGGTGTGTCTATTGTAAAGCATAACACAAGCCAGCGCACTTCTTCATGTTTAGCACTGCTCTGTTTATATATTTTTTTTAAAAAAGGAGAAATCTTAATTGATCCCAGACCCTGGCAAGGCTTGAAGCTGGCTTACCGAGAATTCTATTGCCTGACCAAGCTTGTGGGATTACAGGAGCAACATTCCAGCTGACAGCACCTACTCCTTGATCTCAAGGCCACGTGAATTTCAGGGAGGAAGAGCAGAGATGTGTGGGGCTCTTAGTGGAGTAACTGCAGGAATAGTATGGAATGGCCTCTCTTCTACCCATCTGAGATAATTATCCGGAGCACTGAATGCATAGGGCACTTAGCATTGTCAATGATCCCTCTCTTCAGCCCGACAGTCTCTTTGACCCCTTATCAACAGGCAGGAGGTACCATAGTATTGGGACAAAACCTGTTAGGATGGGATCTGGCTTCTTCCCCCAGGCTGTAATACTACTGACCTCCCTACCACCAACCACATCTCATCACCATGTTTAGCACGACACTATTACAGCTCGGGGCGTTCTGGGGTTCAGAGTTCAATTCTGGCACTGTTCTATATGGAGACTCTGTCCGTCTCTATACAGAAATCCCTGTAGAATGCATGGGGGTTTCTCCGATTCTTCCAGTTTCCTCCTACAGTCCAAAGACATACTGGGTAGGCTATTTGGTCCCATGATTAGGTTACGGTTAATTGGGCTCGTTAGGGGTTGCTGGGCTGGGGTGGTTGAAGTCTGGAAAGGCCTACTCTGAACTGTATTGCCAAACAAAAATAAATTATGTTACATATGAAGCGGCATTAGGGTTTTAATCAAACCACCCCATCTGGCACCAGCAGTCATACTATGGTCAAAGCCATTTCTTTCCAATTTAGTTTGAGCTGCAACTGAAATACAAATATTGTTAGTAATTTCCTTCCCTCTCTTCTGAGCTAAAGGGGATGTTTTATTTATTTATCGAAATACAGCTTGGAACAAGCCCTTCTGACCCTTCAAGCTGCACCGCCCAGCAATCCCCAATTTAATCCTAACCTAATTACGGTACAATTTACAGTGACAAATTAACCCACCAACTGGTACGTCTTTGGTCTGTGGGAGGAAACCCACATGGTCACAGGAAGAACATACAAACTCCTTACAGGCAGTAGTGGGAATTGAACCCAGGTCGCTGGTACTGGAAAGCGTTGTGCTAACCACTACGCTACCATGCCGCCCAAAAGACATTTCTTTGAAGATTCCATATTTTCACAATAGATAATTTCCGGGGAATGCCCCCATTAATCACAGAGCTCTATGTGGTGTATGAACTTGTCTGAAGCACTTAAAGTACTTAGTAGATGCAGTGTTCCAAGCATTTGGGAGAAGAATCTATGTCTGTGATATGATTAGATTTTGCAAACAATTTCTGGTAATACTTCATACATGTCTGTGGAATTTGCACACTTTTTGGAAAAAGTGGACTCTGTTCCCTTTTAAATGGGATTATTTGTATGTAATGTTTTTGATTTTTACAGCGGAAGTGGATATGTCTGTAGGATCACTTTGGTCACCAAAATAGAAGTCAACAAATCCAAACCCAAACACAGAATACGATGTGGACTCAGCCCCTGCCTCAATTCCTTAATTACATTAGCCAGTCCCACAATTGAGGGTGACTTTCCTTCAACTCCTGTTCATACATATCAACTAGTGATTCATTTTTCTTGCAGGCATTCACAGTAGAACAAAGAGATATAATATGATAAATGAGAAACTACACACACAAAGACTGAAAAAAAATATTGTGTAAAAGACAATTTGTGTAAACACAGCAAAAAAAAACCAATAAATAAATACTGAGAACGTGAGTTGAAAGTGAGTCCATTGGTCGTGGAGACAGTTCAGTGTTGAGGTAAGTGAAGTTATCCACACTGGTTCAGGGGTCTGATGGCTGTAGGGTAATAACTGTTCCCCAGCTTGCTGGTGTGAGACCTGAGGCCCCTGCACCTCTTTTCTGATGACAGCAATGAGAAGAGAGCATGCCCTCGATGGTGGGGTTCCTTGGTGATATCCTTTAAGTCCATGGCTTCTGGGGTGGCTGACTTAACCAGAAAGGTATAGCTTCTCACTCCAGTGTAATACTGAAGCACTGCTGCATGCTAAGGGCAGCATCTTCAGAATGAACTCTTAAACTGAGAACCACAACAATGACAGCTTCTCAGTGAGGTAACCACTGGCTTATCTAAGGGTTCCTTTCCTGTGAGCTGTCAGGAAGCTGATTTTTTTCCCCCATAAGTCAGAAATTATCAACTACAACGAGGGTTGATTAACAAGTTGATTTATTTAAGGCCTTTCTCTGTGTAGTTACCACAAAATGGAATCAGAATGTCCCACTTCCAATGGCAAGTTTTGATGGCCTTAAAGTATCAATGGGTGTTACATAAGGTATTTTTCCAAGTGTCAATAGTTTAACATAGAATCTTAGAAATCTATAGCACATTACAAGCCCTTCGGCTCACAATGCCGTGTAACCTACTCTTGAAACTAATTAGAGTTACTGGACTGCAAAGCCCTCCGTTTTTTTTTACCATGTCAGTTTACAAATCAAATCTCTTAAGTGGCCTCTTGTTGTGTGCCGGCAACTCTGCTCTTAACAGAGAATGGAGTTCATTTGGAAGGTTACATGAAAGGATTTTTATTTTGGAGACTGGTTATCTTTTGAACGAATTAGCTGCCACTCTTATTCCACAAACACTTGAAGATGTTTGCATTTCTGTTACTAACTTTCTTGAGAAATTTATGGGGGAATTGATGTAAAATCGTATGTTGAATAGTCAGGTTTTCTGGGACCCAGGGAGCCCTTGTATTTGGCTGAAAGCCATCTGGGGAAGTGAAAAGCATGAGGCGCAGGACGCGAGAGTTCTCATTCCTCATTGAAATTCAGGTTGGGAAGGCAGACTGGACTGCTGACTTAACGTTGCTTCTCTCTGAAATCCCTGTGTTATTTGGCCCTGGCACAAAACTGTAAGGCATATGCGCATGATTAGGCATTCAGCCCATCCAGCCTGCTTCACCTTTGAACTGCATTCTCTCTCGAGCACAAACGTTCCTTCAAATGGACAGTGCTTAAACAGCAGTTTCGCTGTAAGACACACAAAACAGGCTTAAAGATGAAGTGGAGAAAAATAATACCAGTATAGTCAGACACACTGCTCTACGGTCAATACATTGTCAGAGTATCATGTGCCCCATCCCTGCATTTTGGGTCAAGACCCTGCATCCAGTTTGTTTTGTTCCCTCCAGACTCCAGTATCTGAAAGCAGGTTTGATTGCAACATTTAAAGTAAGTTTGGATAAGTATATGGATGGGAATGGTATGATCCAGGTGGAGATCGATGGAATTAGGCAGAATATCAGTTGGTATGACTAGATAGGCAGTGGACTGCTTCTGTGCTAAGACTCCATCTTCAGTCTCTTGTTTCTCCTTGATAGTAATAGTTTTTTTAAGTATTGTGGGCCAAAATGTAATTACTGTCCAGGACAGTCCAGATGACTACCTTGCTCTTCTCCAGATTTGGATCTTCTGTGTCCCTCTGAGGACAGGCAGATTTCCTCTCATCTGACGGGGAGCATTCACTGGGCTATCAGCCTCGATCTTTGTACACGTCTCTTATGTGACATAACGTCTCTTATGTTTATGTGACATAAACTTTTCGATCTGGAGGTGTTGCCAACAGAACCATCTACACTTAGTGGCCACTTTATTAGATACACCTGCTCATTAATGCAAATATCTAATCAGCCAGTCATGTGGCAGCAACTCAATACATAAAAGCATGCAGACATGGTCAAGAGGTTCAGTTGTTCAGACCAAACATTAAATTGGAGAAAAAATGTGATCTAAGTGACTTTGACTGTGGAATGATTGTTCAGACGGGGTGCTTTCAGTATTTCAGAAACTGCTGATCTCTTAGGATTTTCACAAACAACTATCTCTAGAGTTTACAGATAACTGTGCAAAAAAAACCAAAAAAAACTCAATGAGTGGTAGTTTTGTAGGTGAAAATGCCTTGGTAATGAGAATGGCTGGACTGGTTCAAGCTGACAGTAACTCAAATAACCACATATTTTAATAGTGATCAGGAGAAGAGCATCTTTGAACGTATAACATGTTGAACCTTGAAGAGGGTGGGCTACAGCAGTAGAAACCACAAACATACACTCAGTCGCTACTTTATTAGGTACAGGAGGTACATAATAAAGTGGCCACTGAGTATATATTTATAGTCTATAGTACCAGGCTTTGCGGCCATCTTTTCTACTTATTTAATAGTTGAAAGAGTAGTTTTCAGTATAAATCATTGTTGTATTAATATAATGCCTTTCACAGGCTTATAATGTCCCAAACCACTTTGCAAACAATAAGTAACTCTTTGAACTGCGGCCACTATTATAACACAAGCCAAGTTAAATATGGACCACAGACAGCAGTGAAGTAAGTGATTTAATGGTTCGTTTTAATGAGGTTGGCTGATAATAGGGCAGCAGTTTATCTCTATTTCCTTACTTCAGTTTCAAACTGTATTCATGCTTGGAAAATTGAGTATTTCTGGTCATTTTCCGAAAAGCTACGTATATTGCATTTTGCCTGTTTTGAGATGCTGAGGTTGTGAGGCATCATCATCGTGCTCCCCAGAGTACAGTTAACTTGAAATGCCTTTACTTCCTCGGGATGCTAATGCAATTTGGCATGTTTCTGTCTGCTCTAACCAAGGTACCATAGAAAGTATTCTGTCTGGATGCATAATGGCTGGGTATGGCAACTGCAGAGGATTGTGGACACAATTCAGAATTTCACAGAAATCAGCCTCCGTTCTATGGGTTCCGTCTATACTTATTTATACCTCAGTGAAGCAGCCGCGTAATCAAAGACCCCACCCGCCTGGCGCAGTTGATGAAACAGATCGATTCCTGTCTGAGAAATGAATTGCATCAGCTCCATTTGCCAACGGGTCGACAGCAGGTGTCATTTCATTGGCTCGTCACTTAACCCTGGGACATCTGAACAGCAAAAATGCATACATCAGGATGCTCCTTATGGACTACAGCTCGTCCCCTCGAAACTAATCAATAAACTTCAAAACTTTTGCCTCAGTACCTCCTTGTGCAATTGGATCCTCAATTTCCTCACTTGCAGGCCCCAGTCAGTTCAGATAGGCAACAACATCTCCTCCACAATCTCCATCAGCACAGGGTTGTGTGCCTAGCCCCATGCTTTACACTCATGACTGTGTGGCAAAGCAGAGCTCCAACAAGTCTGCCGATGATACCACTGTCATATACCGAATCAAATATGGTGACAAATCAGCATACAGGAGGAGGACTGAAAATCTGTTTGAGTGGTGCCACAGCAGCTAGCTCTCACTCAACTTTTGCAAGATCAAAGAGTTGACTACTGGCTTCAGAAGGAGGAAACTGGAGGTCCGTGAGTCAGTCCTCATCGGGAGATCAGAGGTGGAGAGGGTTCAGCAACTTTAAATTCCTCAGTGTGTCATTTCTGAGGACTTGTCCTGGGCCCCGGATGTAAGTGCGGTTATGAAGAAAGTACGGCAGTGCTTCTACTTCCTTGGAAGTTTGCGAAGATTCAGGATAACATCTCAAACTTTGACTAACCTCTCTAAATGTGTGGTGGAGAGCATCACAGCCTGGTATGGAAACACCAATGTCCTTGAACGGAAAGTCCTACAAAAAGTAATGGATATGGCCCATTCCATCATGGATAGAGCCCTCCCAACCATTGAGCACACCTGCACATAGTGTTGCAAAAACAGCGTCCATAATCAGGGACCCCCACACCGCAGTCATGCTCTCTTCTTGCTGCTGCCAGCAGGAAGAGGGTACAGGAGGCTCAGGACTTGTATCATCAGGTTCAGGAACAGCTATGTGGCTCTTGAACTACTTAACTTCACTCGCCCCATCACTGAACTGTTCCCATAACCTGTGGAGTCACTGTCAAAGACTCTTCATCTCATGATCTCACTATTCATTGTTTATTTCTTTATTATTATTGTTTGTGCGTGCAAACAGATTCAGCCCAGGGTAACTGGTCAACCAGAACTGTATTTCAATGGAACCCCATTGGAATCAGAATCAGGTTTAATATCACTGGCTTACGTTGTGAAATATATTGTTTTGTGCAGCAGTCCATTCCAATACATAATTATAAATTACAATAAGAAATATATGTTTATATGATTAAATAACTAGTGCAAAAAAAAATACTGAGGCAATGTCCAAGGGTTCACTGTCCATTCAGAAACCTGATGGCAGTGGGGAGAAGTTGTCTCTAAAACATTGAGTGGGTGTCTTCAGGCTCCTGTACCTTCTCCTTGGTGGCAGCAATGAGAAGAGGGCATGTCTTGGATGATGGGGGTCTTTAATGATGGATGCTGCCTTTTTGAGGCATCAGCTTTTGAAGATGTCCTGGTTGCTGGAATGGCTAGAGTCCATGATGGAGCTGGCTGAGTTTACAACTCAAAATGCTGAGGTTGTGATGAATATTATAGAAGTGCAAGTTTGTTGTTTGAGACTCTCCATTAGACAATGTAATTTTGAATAATTTTAAAACTATTCTCACTGGGACTTTATTCTTTAAGTTCATGCCTCTTTAAGTTTCAGTGTAGTTGCCAGGCAACGAACCCCTGTGGTGCACTGCAACATTGCTGTATTTTATGAACAAGGAGAAGGTCAAGGGAAATGCAATTAGTGGACAATATCTGTTTCTTTCCCCTTTGAAAGGAGGCACAATAGGACACTGGGTGGTACTGGGATTCCCTGAGAAGTGCTTCGGAGTTGGCAATTACATGTGTTGGAAATTCAGGCATTTCTTTCAGCTACTACTTGAGGATTTTTGAAACTAGTTCTCAAAAGTTGTTCACAGTTTTTTATGTCTACTAGTTTATTCCCTTAACCCCTTGCGTGTAACTCGAATAAAGTCAACATTCAAAGTAATTTATTATCAAAGTACATACTGTATATCCGCATGGAAAAAGTTCACACAGCTCAATATTGAACTGATTCCACAACCCATGGGCTCACTTTTAAGGACTCTGCAAGTCACGTTCTCAATATTATTTAATTACTTATTCATTTTTTTTGTGTACTTGCAGTTTTATTTTCTTTTGCACAATGATTGTTTGTCAGTGTTTGTGTGTAGTTTTTCATTGATCCTATTGTACATCTTTGTCCTATTGTGAATGCCTGCAAGAATATGAACCTCAAGGTAGCATGAATATAACCTGACATATCTACTTTGAGAAATCCAAAAACCAGAGTCGGGAAACAGACCAAGAGTCCAAATACAAATGCTGGAAAGGCTCAGGAAAACTCACTGGCACAATCTGTCAACAAACGGGTGAAAACACAGGACTGAAATACACTGAGCAATAAACAGACAGGCCGATGATAGGTGGAGCACAATGAGACCCAGGTGGCAGCAAAACAGGTAACAATGAGAAACAGATGAGAGCCAGAGTACTCAGTGATACAGGGGTCGGAGTAGAGCAGGAGCGGGGACAGGAGCACGTGGCAATACAAAACCACAGACCGACAGATGGGGGAAACGCACAAAGAGACAGTTCCACTGGAGGTACTGACAAAATATATTGCTTGAAGCATGGTGTAGTGTCTAACAGCCACGCAAGTGCACATGACTGATGCTAGTTGGAAACAGATCAGCAACAGTCTTCTGCCCCAATTAAGTGTCAGTGTCCCAAATAACTGAAGGGAATCCTGACTATTTTCTCGATTCTTTTTGTTCTTTAAGAGTTGTCCCAAATAAGTAGCTGTCCCAATTGACCAATAGCCCAATTAATTGGAATCCACTGTACAAAACTGCCCAGTGTGTCACTATCTTCCTGTCATCAAGGACATATCTATGGAAAGGCACCAGAAAATGTCCAGCAATATCACCCTGCTCGTGGGCTGTTTGTTCCAGTCCCATCAGAAAGAAGGCTACGTAGCATCCATGCCAGGACCAGGAGACTCAAAAACAATTACTTTCCCCAAGCAGGAAGGCTGATCAACACTTGCACCCAATAACTCCACCTCTACACCCCCCACCACCACTGCTTTATCATTTCCTGTCAGTCACCTTATGTACAGACACTCCTGTGCCTAGCGTCACTTAAAGTACATACAATCAATCAATCTATATAAGCTATCTTATGTATTTATATTTATTGTTTTTATATTATTGTGTTAGTTATCTTATTGTGTCTTTTTGTGCTACATTGAATCTGAAGTAACGATTATTTTGTTCTCCTTTACACCTCTGTACTGGAAATGACATGAACCAATCCTGAATCTTCAATCTATTGAGCTGGCAGCAAAGAAAGGCAAATCATGCAAATAATAAAAAATGTGAATAAATAATACTGAGAACATGAGTTGTAGAGTTCTTGAAAGTGAGCCTATGGGATGCGGAAGGTGGGTTGGGGCTCCTGTAAAGAAATGAGCTAATCTCTAATTCTGTGAAAATTTGCTATCAAGGTTGCAGTGTAGGTGCAGTATACCCGACCCACAATTCACACTCCTGACACAAGGTAGGAATTTATTTTGGGATACCGTTAATCATGACTTATTCTGCAAAGAAAGACTTGGCAAATGAAAGTAAATCCCTGTTCCCCAGGCTTCATTATCTGGGCCAGTGTGATGGCAGAGGGATCGAAGCTTCCATCTCTTTACTCATTCCCCCACCATTCAACAGTGTAAAACTGCCAGGGACATAGAGTGAATGTGCAGTCTTTTTTTCCAGGGTTGTGGAATCAGGAAGCAATGAGGCGAAGGGAGAGAGATTTAATAGCAACCTCACGGGCTACTTCATCACCAAGAGGGTGGGTCGGTATATGGAATGCGCTTCCGGAGGAAGTGGTTGAGGCGGGTACAATAACAATATTTAGAAGAGCGTCTGGGAGGATATGATTTACAGAGAGAAAACGCAGGCAAATCTCCGTCGACCCTTACCAGTTTTTATCTTGATGTGGCAACTGCTCTGCATGTGACTGCAGACTGATTCTCCTCTGTCGCCTTGTTCCCCCGCCCACCATTCCCATATAGCGGAGAAACAGACCGCCGCCCACAGTGGCGGCGCGGCGTTCGCCACCTGCTCTCGGGAGGACAGGTTCTCTATTTCAAAAATTCAGATAAGAATGCAGGAGGGGGAAGGAGTTGAAAACACATCATTTTGAACAAAACCTTTCTTAAGTTTGAGGAAAAGTTTTAACCTTCCTCCAACTAAGTTGAGGGAAAGTTCCCAACCCAAACCACACCTTCCACGTAAGGCCGGCGTGAATTATATAGACTCCGAGTAAATTGGATTTGGGGCAGTTAGCAGATTGCCGTAATGTAAATTGGCGGGGAGGGGGAGAGGGAGGTTGAAATATCGGAATTCGATCAAATTGACTCAAGATTTGATCATCTTCTTGATTTTCTTCCCAGAGAGTAGATTTAGCAAAACGAAATGAATGCGCTTGTCGGTGAATAGCCTGTAGATGTAACTAGAGTAGAACTTCGTTCTGGCTGATGTTTCATTGAGCAAGGCCGAGTAACCGTATGCGGCGCATTCCGCCACAACAGAACGGAATGTGAAATCGCAGCCCCAGATGCGGGATATTTCTGCCAGCCAGGCTCGAAGCGTGAACCGCCGTCACCGAGCGCTGACAGCCTTTGTTTCAGACTCCGTCGCGACGTTCAGCAGACCCCCTCCTCCGCCACAGACCGAGCGAGGCATCGCGGCGGCACGCAGTTCAGCTACTGACTTGACAGTGTGGCGGCTGGCTCGTACTGCAGCTTGTGCTGGGTCGGGGTACTACCTGCCTGTGGAATTGGCTGACGTAGGAAGCACGCTACTGGTAACCTGATCTGCCTTTGAAACGCTGTCTGTGGTGGCAAAACACTTAAGGGCTTTCTGCCCTCTCTCTGTGTCTCACTGCCTGTCTGTCTCTGGTTCTCTTCCTTTTTCTCCCCGTCTCTTGTCTCTCTCTCTCGCTGTTTGTGTCTTTCTCTCTCTCACTCACACACGCGCACACACACACACACACAGATTTCGGGAGCTACTCTTGCCCCATCCCTCCGGCTGTCACTACCATCCCTCCTCCACTCATGCTGGTTACAGGATTGTGCAGGGCAAGGTTCTGATGATTGTGTGGGTCTGATCTCCCTGTCTCTCCCCCCCCCCCCACACACACACACACACACAACTTTTTAAATGTTTTTCTTTCAGTTCGGTAACAACTCTTGAGTCTGCCAACATTTCTCCCTCAAGCGTCAGTTTGCCTCTGGAAAGTGCGTCTGGTGATGAGACCAGCCCCTTTAACTGGTGGAGCGCAAGAAGAAAGGAGAGGGGAATGTAGGCTTTGTGGGGGGAGGGGAAGGGGTGAAAAGTCGTCCGTCTCCCTCTTATCAGTTGAGAGATGGAGTTCCCCTCCCCCACCCCCTCGGCCGTGCCCTCAACTTCCTTCCCCACCCCCAAGGTCCCCTTCACCACCAGCAACCTCTCCGGCTCACAAGGAGAAAGAAACTTTTGTTTCATTCAGAGCCAGAATGCCAAGTTTTCCCCAGGGGGGTTTCTCCAGCTTAAGCGGCTGATCCCAATGGTGACCAGTTTGCCGGGAGTTCGTGCCCTTCTTGGGCAAGCTCCTTGCATTCTCCCGCCATAGGCAGTGTGCTGACCGGGGAGAAACAGCTTGCAACATCCACTTTTGAAAGAAAAAAAAGTTATGCCCCAACCGTAAGGCTGTGTTATAAAAACAAACTAATTTCCGTACAGACCTGCTATAAACATAACGAAACGAATCAGTTCCTATATTGAGCACTGGACTCTTCATTCAGCCGCCGTTTATTTTACTCTTTCGTGAAGTTCAGTCCACATAAAAGCACAATCAGAAACCTCCCACCGTTTGAAAACCGGTTCCGTTACGCTTTCGTTTTATAATCCCGCTCCAGCTCTCGGGTCTTCCACCACCGGTCTCTTGCAATCAAACGATCTCCCTCAAAAGAAATTTGACAGGTCAGCTTTCTTCTTACTAGGGCTCCTAAACTGTGGAACTCCATGCCAAAAACTACAAGGGGTCCAGACTCGGTTGTCATTTTCAAGTGACAACTCAAAACTATTTATTTAATCTTGCTATTACTGACATCTTTTTGTCTTTTATTTGTACTTTATCCCATTGTAAAGCACTTTGGACTACATAGTCTGTATGAAAAGTGCTCTGTAAATAAGATGTTATTGGTGTTGTTATCGCTCTGTATTAATTGAGTGTGTGAAAAATGTGTCCAGTGCTATTGGCATTCCATTTCTTGCTACTTTGAATTGTAAGTAACAGTTGACTTTGTGCGACAGACTGAGTTTAGTTGTTCCCGCTGTGCTCTTGGGCTCTTTATGCCTGTATTTGGGGTGATTTGAATCACTTTTCAGAAAGTGTGGAAAAATAAACAACTTAAAATCATTTCTCAGGATTGCTGTGAAAAGCGAATTGCTATTTAAATAAGTCCTTATGAACACAAAGACAAGGTGCCAATTTTGTAGACCAGTAAACCGCAAGGAAAATTTTCGATTCAAAATTGCATATTCCTGCAATGCTCAGCTGCTTTGTCTGAGAACAGGGTCACTGATAGTGATTCCAGACTGACGCACAATGATATTACTAATCATCTTTTAATGGTTGTGCCAAGGACTTCAGCTAACTTATTGGAATTCTTAAATTTTCTACAACAAAGCCATGAAAAATGGATTTAAAGTATTAGCTCAATTTGATTTGCGTTACGCTTGTTGGAGATACAGAAACAGTTATCTCCTATTGTTTTCCTTCTAAATTTGACATTTAAAAACTCATTGAGTTTTTGAAAGAGACTTCCTTACCAGCTTGACGCTGCCAATCCTGACGTCCTTGGTCTATTAGCTGTCTTGCCTCTTCTGTTTAAGTGCACTTAGCGCCCCTGTGAAGTGTAGCATCTCACCAGAGGGTCAGTTAATCAGAGACTCTCGACTCTCTCTTCCCTGTGTCAGTCACTGTAGCTTGCTTGGCAAATGGCTCTATACCTGGGTAGCAGCTCCAGGGATCAAATGCCAAAAGAAGTCAGCCCTTTTAAAAACTTTATTCCTCGCTGTCCTTCAAGTTAGCAGGAAGTTTGTGTTGACATCTCCATCGGTTCTCTGTGTCTACTGCAATATTTTTAAAGAATGAGTTTGCGAGAATTACTGCAAACTTATTAATACAGTAAGTTAGTACACTCTCTGCATTGTGACTGTGCTACATCAGCATATCAATGAAAAGCAAGAGTTTAAAAGTCCAGCATGTCATCCTCTTGGGTCTGAGTATCTGACTTGCAGAGCTGGTCCTCTAGATCACTTTGTGATGTATTTACATTCCGAGGAGAACTTTCAAGTAAAAGGCGGCAGCGCGTAGACAAGACCTTGTGTTGGGAGTGCAATCTGCGCGGAGCCTCCTACAGATACCCGTGGGCGGGGCTGCAGCGACGCTTCAGTGCACTGATGTCATGGCGGTTCGCTCCAATTGAAGCGACGTGGGCTGCCCCACACAGATCTTGGCAATGCTCCGCGCTGGAAAACCCTGCCTATTGACAGCAGCTCGGAAATATGCGACCTCCCTCCCCCGAAGATGTCAGCGGTTTAAAACAGATAAACCTCGGCAGAGGGCAGAGCTCTGCCGCGTTGCATCAACAGCTACTTTAGCAAAGCTCTGTAAAACTAGGGGAAAGTGCCGTCTTACGTATGCATTTGTGATTAAACAACTTGTGGAGGGAAACGTCGATGGGGGAGAAAGTTCAGCTAATTTAGTCGGAGAATAAAGCTGATGATAAACACAAGGGATTCTGCAGATGCTGGAATTCCAGAGTAACACACACAAAATGTTGGAGGAACTCAGCAGGTCAGGCAGCATCCACGATTCTGTAGATTCTATGGAAATGAATAAACTGTCGACGTTTCGGGACGAGAGCCTGCCCTGATGGAGGAGACCCTCCATCCGAGACCGGCCCAAAGGGGAATTTCTTTACTCAGAGTGGTAGCTGTGTGGAAGGAGCTTCCAGTAGAAGTAGTAGAGGCAGGTTCGGTATTGACATTTAAATTAAAATTGGATAGGTATATGGACAGGAAAGGAATGGAGGGTTATGGGCTGAGTGCGGGCCAGTGAGACTAGGTGAGAGTAAGCGTTCGGCACGGACTAGAAGGGCCGAGTTGGCCTGTTCCCGTGCTGTAATTGTTATATGGTTTTATATGGTTTATTCACTTTCATAGATGCTGCCTGACCTGCTGAGTTCCTCCAGCATTTAGTGAATAAACTTTTTGTTAACAGGATCAATAGGTTTCAATGGATACATTTAATGTCAGAGAAATGTATACATTATACGTCCTGAAATTCTTTTTCTTCACAAACATTCACGGAAACAGAGGAGTGCCCCAAAGAATGAACCCCAAAGCTACCCCCCCAGCTCCCCCTCCCCCCCCAGGCACAAGCAGCAGCAAGGGAATGACCCCCCCCAGCAAAAAAGTAATTACACAATTGTTGAGGATCCCTTTGAAACCTATTTGAATAGTGAAAGACCTCAGTAGAGTGGAAGTGGAAAGGATGTTTCCAAGAGTGGGAGAAGTCTAGGACCAGAGAGCACAGCCTCAGAATACAAGTACTGTATATCCCTTTACAACAGAGATGAGGCTAAATTTCTTCAGCCAGAGGGTGTTGAATCTGTGGAAGTTGTTGCCATGGATGGCTGTGGAGGCCAAGTCATTGGGGATATCTAAAAGAGAGGTTGGTAGGTTCTTGATTAGTAAGGGCATCGGAAGTAATGGGGAGAAGGCTGGAGAATGGGGTTGAGAGGGATAATAAATCAGCCATGAATGGAGAAGTGCAGCAGATTAGATGGGCTGAATAGCCTCATTCTTTTCCTATGTCTTATGGGAATTAGAAAATCTCATTTTTTGTTTGGTACTGTTCCTGCCAACATTTTAAATGATCTCCCTGCCCCACGATGATGATTTGTAATTTAGACTGTGTTGTGAAGGTACAGTTTTAACATCAGGAAAACCCTGCTTCCTAAACTTAGGGTAGCAAAATTAAATCCAATATATATATTACACTTGTGTTTGGATTCGATCATTGTTTGTTAAAAGATAATCGGCTCAGGAGACAGACAATCAGTAACTTCATTCACAACCCAACCCTCCCTCTACTTCACTTCTCTGCCTTTGCCATGGATCCTTGTTTCCCTGAATAAAAGTCTATCTTAACCCCGCTGTATGCCATTCATTCATTGCTAAGTTTGTCTGCTTAAAGCCAAATATTTTAAGACCTAGACTAAACCGCAAGATGAATTTTAAGATTTCGGAGTGAGTAGCAGACAAGGACAAAACTGTGGCAAGCTAATTTTTATTAATTACAGTAAGACGTACACTCAGTGGCCACTTAATTAAGTACTTCCTGTACCTAATAAAGTCGCCACTGAGTGTATATTCATGGTCTTCTGCTGCTGTAGCCCATCCACTTCAAGGTTTGACATGCTGTGCATTCAGAGATGCTCTTCAGCACACCACTGTTGTATTGAGTGGTTACCTGAGTTACTGTCACCTTCCCATCACTTGAACCAGTCTAGCCATTCTCTTCTGAAAAGGCATTTTTGCCACAGAACTGCCACTCACTGGATGTTTTATTTTGGTTTTTGCGTGATCCTCTGTAAATGCTAGAGAATTTTGTGTGTGCAAATTCCAGAAGATCAGCAGTTTCTGAGATACTCAAACTACCCCATCTGGCACCAACAATCATTTTATGTTCAAGGTCACTTAGGTCACATTTGTTCCCCATACCAAAGTTTGGTCTGAACAATAACTGGACCTCAAGATTCAAGTACATTTATTATCAACAAAAGTGTAAGTTATACAACCTTGAGATTTGTCTGCTTTAGGCAGCCACAAAACAAGAAACCCAAAAGAACCCAATTTTTAAAAAAAGACCAACACCCAATGTACAGAGAAAAAGAAAAAGAAAACAAATCATGCAAACGATAGAAGTGAGCACAACATTCTGAACCAAATTCAGTCTTTAGATCTGAATACCAGGAACAGCAAGACTAGGCCAAATCCTCGATATTCAGTTCATCGTATTAGTGGGGAAAATCGCCACAAAGTTTGCAGGCACAAAGAACGGCAGTTAGGGCAGTCTCATGGCCTCAGTGTCACAGAGAGAGAAGTGAACATTGCAGCAGACCAAGTGAAATCGGACCAACTCATGCCTCTGGTCCAAGCATCCTGCCTTTGAATCTACCTGGGTTGGTATTTACATTTAAACAGTGGATCATTAGGAAGCATCCTTGGCTCTGCCACTGCAATCAACTCTGGGCCTAGACAACGATGCCCAGCCCAAAGCCGTTATCAACCTCTCCAAATTGGCTTAGTGCTCAGAGCAATCCAACCTCACACCCGGGTTAGCTGGACAGGCATTGAAACCATCTGCCTCGGCGACTCCTCTCTAAATTGCAAACTCCAACTCCATCTGCGTTCATTTTACAAAGCACCAGCATGGCTCATCCCTCGAATTCACTTCCCCTTTGCTCGACTCTTCATTGTGGTGACAGTTCACCATAATTTACTTCAAAAAAATTGTTATTAATAATGTTTCTTTGTCATATTTCTTTCCTTTTGAACTACTAGTAAGTTGTCAGTCACCATCAGTAGCACTATCTTAAACCAGAATTCTCTTGGCCATGTCTGCACGTTTTTAAGCTTTTTGCTGCCATTTAATTAGCTGATTAGAAATTTGAAATTCATAAGCAGGTGTACATAATAAAGTGACCACTGAGTGTAAATGCCAGTTGCATATTAGTTTCTGGGGAATAACTGAAGTCACAACATGTTTTCTCTACTTAATTTAAACATCTGCGTTGTGACATTATGTCCGAGGAGTGTTTTTTTAAATCATGTTTCTTTCAACACATATCACTTGCTGCACTAAAGTTCATTGCTGTAATCCAACTGAATGAATAGTCTTCTGAGTCTTAATGAGTGGAGTGAGTGCCTTGCTAGGGAGATTTGGGATCACTTTGGGAGATCTGCCTGTTTCCCTTGTTTGGGTGACCTTGTTGTAGTGAGGACTAGGCCTCAAGCTGCATGCTTCTGGCTGCTAAAGTCGATGAGAGGAGATGCTGGAGGTGGCGTAGCGTGGCGTCGATACTTGGTTGGGGGATTGGTGGAATGACAGGTCGGACTGCGTGCATCCGAGCGCTGCTGGGAACTGTACCATCAATTCGTGGGACATGTTGCTCAGGGCCTTGGGCTGTATATGTTTTTTGTATGAGTATGTTTTTTTTTGCTCATTATTTTGAATGTGCTGTGTATGTTTTGCACCTTGGCCCTAGAGGAAGACTCGTTTGGCTGCATTCATGGTTGAATGATAATTAAACTTGAATTTGATTTGATTTGATATGGGCCAGGTAGGTTAAACACGGTAAATCTCCCCTCATCTCCAGTATCGACACAGTGGACTGAAAGTCCCTGTTTTAGGCTGTTTGACTCTATAGTAGGTTGTTTCATGATTTCATAGTCATCATTACCAGCTTTTATTTATTGACTTGAATTTAAATTATCCATCCATTGTGTTCTTTAGTCCAGATAAGTAACTACCATGCCGTCACAAAATGTGTTGAATGTCACCATGTGTTGAATTATGTTCTACTTTACTCTGAAGCATGCAATCAGCTCCCGAGCAAGCAAATCTGAGTCACATTTCAGATCCTAAGGAGAATTATTTTGCCATTTCCGTAGAAACAATGAAAACAAAAACAGAATATGTTTGTTGACAACAGCAAGTACATTACAACCTTGCATTGCACAATTCTTTTGAGCAGATTTGGGCCTTCAGTTACCAACCCACTGAAAGGCTCGTCCTTGGCATGTTAATTGCGATATCAAATCCTCAAGTAAACAGGACCATGCTTTCACTATTTTTTTCATTTGAGCAGATGCTTGGATGCAGACAGAAACTGATAGGCGGCTCCTCATCATCAGGTGAACTGAGCTCAGGTGTGTTTTGGGCAGCACCCCCTGCTGTCAGGTAGAAACTATCAGGATGACTGGAAAATTGACAGCAGGCTAAACGACCAGGTACTGAGATGGACTGGTGGCAGAGCAGAAGGTCACAGCCATCCAAGTAATGTCAAGCAGTAAAACATGGATAGAAACCCTGTTATGACCAAGTGGGAGTGATGATGGGGATGGAGAGTGAACCTTGTGTAAATGTGTAGGAATATTCGCTGAGAAGCAGTCAACAGGTCAGACAGCGTCTGTGGAGAGAGAAACAGAGGCAATAAGGCATAGGAGCAGAATTAGGCCATCTGGCCTATCAGGTTTCTCTGCTATTTAATCATGGCTGGTTCATTTTCCTGCCTTCTCCCATTTTTAAAATTGTGTACACCTTTATTCTTTAATGCTTCAGATCTAAGAGCTTTCAATGGAATTGAGGAAGTGAGAAAACGAGGTTTGCCAACATAGCATGCCTAAAATGTTCAGTAGAACAACAATATATAAAAGACATTTGGACTGGTTCATGGATCAGGAAAGGCTTAAAGTGGTACCACCAAAGACAGGTAAAATGGGATGATCTCATGAAAACACTTTGGTCACCATGGATAAGATGGGCTGAAGAGATAGCTATTGTGATTTACAATGACTGTAAATCTTGGAGGAGTCTGGCTCCCTAGTTCATGATGGATTTGTGGAAAATCTCCCAAGTGGACCCTCATTCCATGAGGCAAGATGATTGATGGGCAAAGATTCCGCAGGCTATTATTATACAAAATGTTTGTAGATACGTATTACCGACTTAGGCACATATGACTTCTGCACTGCACTGAAGTAATTTTATATATTGCACTGTACTGCTGCCACAAAAGAAATCAAATTTCATGATATATGTGAGTGATGATAAACCTGATTCTGATAGACAGGGGTGATTGATAAGTTTGTGGCCTAAGATAGAAGGAGTCAATTTTAGAAAACCTAGCACATTTATTTCCCCTATATTTACACACTTAGACCAGCGGTCATGGAGCATACAGATCCCTTCTTTGTAGAAGTGGACCACAACAAGGGTGATTGATAAGTTTGTGGCCTAAGGTTGAAGGAGATGAGTTATTAACTTCAAATTTTCTGCATTATCACTCAAAGAGTTGAACTACATGTGCATGTAACGAGAGTGTCTTGAACCTCCAGGTGGTTCACAGCAGGGGTGATTGATAAGTTCATGGCCTGTAGAAGGAGCTGAGTTACACAGCTCTCGTTACATGCATGTGCAGTTCAACTCTATGAAAATGAAGAAATTTTGCAGTTAATAACTCATCTCCTACCTTAGGCCACGAACTTATCAATCACCCTATGCTGTGGACCACATCTGAAGGTCCAAGACGCCAACTTCTACAAAGAAGGGAACCGTATGTTCCATGACCGCTGGACTAGTGTGTAAATGTAGGGGAAATAAATGTGCTAGGTTTTCTAAAGGTGACTCCTTCTACCCTAGGCCACAAACTTATCAATCACCCCTCATAGGTCTCCATTGTGGACTGAGAATGGGAAGGGGGCAGGGAGAGGGGAATTGTGGTTGGGAAAAGGGGAAGGGAGAAGGGAAGGAGCAGAAAGCACCAAAGAGACATTTTCTAATGATCAACAAACCAATTGTTTGGAATCAAATGACCTTGCATGGTGTCGCAGAGCTGGGTGTGTCAGCACCCATGCCAATCCCTGCCCCTGGCACACCTTCTCTGCCACCTGTCCCACAATCCTCCCACAGTACTCCACCCTTGCCATTCCCAATGTCCTTTGCTCGAGCCAGAGTTACAGACTTGCTCTCTGCTGCATGTTGACAAATACAGCACTGTGCAAAAGTCTTAGGCCTAAGACTTTTGCACAGTACTGTAGATGTGCTTAAGACTTTTGCATGGTATTGTACGATATCTGTCAGAAACACACTGAGTCTCAGCAATTTGCAGAACGGTAAACTTTATTTTTCGAGTCTGCAGAGTCGGACCCAACCAGCTCCTGCTAGATTGAGTGCCGAATTACATTTTGCACAGTTTTTTTATACCCTACTTGTTTACGACTTTGTGAGTTGCACCCATGTGAGGTGCAGACATTCTTCCTTAATCTCATTACAAAATTACAAATGTGATTACCCTTTAGCCCACTTATCCGCCTCAGCGCATTTTGACCGTTATTGTTCAACCGTTAAGCATGTCTTCCCGTTACCCGTATCGCTTCTTTAATCAGCAAGCTATTGTTTCATCCTCATTTTGCAAATTGGTTTATACGTTGCCCTGCAAGTTGCTTTGCACGCTCTTTCTGTGTCAGCACATTCTAAATGGACTCCTTAAGTACCGTCTTTAATTTAATCATTTCTCTCAATATCTATAGGGCAAATTAAGTTAATTTTAATGCCCCATTAATAAAGGTTAGGTAGCACAGATAATTCCTTACAAACTCTGACAGAATTGCACATTTAAGTTTGAAGTAAGAGAAATGTTGTCATGTTGTACTGTTATTCAGCTCAGTTAAATCTCCCGTTATCCTCTTTCCCTAATAAAATCACAGCCTGTCCAATATTTCCTCATATCCGGATTTTTCCATCAGACAGAATATTAGGAAGACTGAAATCACGAACCACTAGGCTCAAGGACAGCTTCTACCTCACTGTTATCAGACTATTGAATGGTTCCCTAGTATGATAAGATGGACTCTTGACCTCACAATCTACCTTGTGGTGATCTTGCACCTAATTACTTGCCTGCGCTGCGCTTTCCCTGTCGCTGTTGCACTTCATTCTGCGTTATTATTGCCTTACTTCAATGCACTGTGTAATGATTTGATCTGTATGGACAGTGTGCAAGACAAGTTTTTCCCTGTATCTCAGTAGACATGACAATACTACAGCAGTTCCAATCCTAACTTCCTAGGCCCGGTAACATTCTGCTGAGCCTGCTCTTCACCCTCTCCACCTTGGCTGCTGTTTGAGAGCAGAAGAAAAGGCAAATCTTGGTCCCATTTGCCCTCTCAGAGTCGAGTATACTATAATAATGTATAAAACCATAATGGACTCCAGTATTTGGCCGTTATTTACCCTCCCAGAACAGGATGTTCTTTGGATTAGAGGGCATGATCCATCAGGAAATGTTGGACAACCTTGGGTCGTTTTCTCTGGAGCAGCAGAGGCTGAAGAGAGATCTGATAGAGGTTTATAAGATTAACAGAGACATAGAGTAGACAGCCAGTACCCTTTTCTCAGGGTTGAAATCCCTAACATCAGAAGGAATGCATCTAAAGAGAGAGGGGAAAGTCCAAATGTGATGTGCAGGGCAAGGTTTTTACACAGGAGTGATTGATACCATGCCTGAGGTGGTGGAGGAGGCATATACAAAAGGGGCATTGAATAAGTTCTTAGGTAGGTTTAAGGATTTGCAGAAAATGGAAAGGGATGGACATTGTGTAGGCATTTAGTTGGACATTTGATTACTAATCAGTTTAGCACAACATCCTCTGCAGAAAGGCCTGCTCCTGTGCTGACTGTGTTCTTCATCCAGTGACCACTTTACTAGGTACACCTGCTCATTAATGAAATATCTAATCAACCAGACATGTGGCAGCAACTCAATGCCCACAAGCATGAGGACATAAGATCATAGGCCGTAAGAAATAGGAGCAGATTTAGGCCATCTGGCCCATCGAGTCTGTTCCACCATTCAATCATGGCTGATCCTTTTCTCTATCTCCTCCTCGACCCCAGTTCCCGGTCTTCTCCCCGTAACCTTTGATGCCATGTTCAATCGAGAACCTATCAATCTCTGCCTTAAATACACTCAACAACCTGGCCTCCACAGCTGCAGGTGGCAACAAATTCCACAAATTCACCACCCTTTGGCTAAAGAAGTTTCTCCACATCTCTGTTTTGAAAGGGTGCCTCTCTATCCTGAGGCTGTGCCCTCTTGCCCTAGACTCTCCCACCATGGGAAACATCCTTTCCACATCTACTCTGTCTAGGCCTTTCAACATTCAAAAGGTTTCAATGAGATCCCCCTCATCCTTCTGAATTACAACGAGTACAGACCCAGAGCGATCAAATGTTCCTCAAATGATAACCCTTTCATTCCTGGAATCATCCTCGTGAATCTCCTCTGGACCTTCTCCAAAGCCAGCACATCTTTTCTAAGATGAGGAACCCAAAACTGTTCACAATACTCAAGGTGAGGCCTCACCAGTGCCTTATAAAGCCTCACATAGTCAAGAGGTTCTGTTCAAACCAATAATCGGAATGGGGAAGAAATGTGATCCAAGTGACTTTGGCCGTGGAACGATTGTTGGTGCCAGTTGGGGTGGTTTGAGTATCTCAGAAACTACTGATGTCCTGAAATTTTCATGCAGAACAATCTCTAGAGTTTGCAGAGAATGGTGCAAAAACAAAAGAGAAGTCTGTGAATGGCAGTTCTGCGGGCAAAAGCACCTTGCCAATGAGGGAGGTCAGAGGAGAATAGCCAGACTGGTTCAAGCTGACAGGAAGGCAACATTAACTCAAATAATCATGTGTTTCAACAGTGGTGTGCAGAAGAGCATCTCTGAATGCATAACACGTCAAACCTTGAAGTAGATGGGTACAGTAGCAGAAGACCATACTGGGTTCATTCCTGTTATTAATGAAGTGACCACTAGTTCTAGTACTAAACTTACTAACACAATGTTGTTTGTGGGAGTATTGAAAGTTTAAGGGGGATGAAGGAGAGTACAAAAGCAAGGCTCACTGATTTGTTGATCATTTAAGAAAGGTGCACTTCAATTAGTAAGCATTCTTTAAATAGCTTCACTCTACAGTAGAAGTATTCAACTATTGGTATCCTGTTACTTCTGTAATGTTGAAGCAACCTTGCAGTGCTTTACATCTTTCTGGATATCTGCCAGAAAGTGCCTCCAAAGACACTACCATTTTGTTTTTGTGTTTTACAGCAGATTTTGTTGCAAAGCATTTATGGAATTCCCCCTTCAGAAGCCTGTAGTCTCTGCACGCAACCTTAGTGTCAGGCTGTAATGTCAGCTATGCTCTTTTGAAAGTGTTCCAAACAGGGAGAGCAAAGGAAAGTAAGATAATTGTCCGAATCAGATGATACAGGAGGTGTCCATACATAAAGAGAAATTGGCTTCAGAAAGCCTTTAATCTCCTTTCAAGTGAGCCCTTGGGCCATTCCCTATTAATTTACCCCTCTTCACCAATTTCTTAACAGTGATATAGCCCCAAGCAGCCGGAGAAAATGTTGACTTTAATGTGACTAAGGAGTGAGTTAGTATTTCCATTGTAACATTCATTTCAGATTAATCTGACCCATAATCATTATCTTTCAAGTCATAACATACTTTAATAATTAGCGTTCCCATAAAGATTCCTTAGGTACTTAGATAATTTGTGCGTACACCATCAGATTCCCCCAGCACCTAAATCACTCATGTTTACTGAAAGGTTTCCTAAATTTTGCATGCTTCTGTTTGGATAGTTTATTAATATTTTTTTGGAGTGGATTAGCAATTGGACTCCCGGGCAAGAATTGCTAGGTTTAAAATCTCACGTTACACATACAATGGCTAGCACGTGTTCATCCACACTTGCAGATGAGAGGATGGAATGCGGGCCTCATGTGTAACCCACGGTTACACCCATCTCACTGTCTTCTCCACGTACCTATCTGGTGTAACTGTGCTGCTGCCATTGAAGTTTAATCTTATGCTTAGCTGTTGAAGCCAGATAATTGCCTCAGGAGTTGTGGAGTGTACCACAGTGAAACCTCCTTTGTCTTGTGACCTATCTTGATCAATGCAACAAGGTGCTGCATATACCAATCCAAAGAGGTTGAGGTACGGTCTGGAGATTGGTAATAGATAGCTAACTAGCAGCACCATTATGCCGTCTGCTGCTGAATTCCAGACTATGCCATGTATGAAGAACATAGAATGTGGAACTGTATGAGCCCTTTGACCCGCAACGCTGTGCTGACCTTTCAACCTACTCCAAGGTCAACCTAAACCAACAGAGCCGGTAGTCCTCCATTTCTCATTCATCCACATGTCTGGAATAGTTTCTTAAATGTCCCCAATGTATCACCCAGTAAAGGTGTATTCCAGACACTTATCACTCTCTGCATAAAAAAAATTCTACCTCTGACATCTCCCCTAAACTTTCCACTGCTCACCTTAAACTGATGTCCTTGGATATTGGCCATTGCTTCTCTAGGAAAATGGAGCTGCTGCCCACCCTATCTTTATCTCTCATAACGTTAAACACCATTATCAAGTCGTCTCACATCCTCCTTCACTCTACAGAGAAAAGCCTGAGCTCAATCAGCCTCCCCATGCTGATTCCACTCCTATGAATTTACCTCAAACTTTCCTGGCAGCTCGAACTTGAAACTTGCCTCCCAACCTACAGCTCTCCCCTCTCTCCTCCCTCGCCCTCCTCCCTCGCCCCCCTCCCTCTGCCCCCTCCCTCTACCTCTCCTCATCTCTCCCTCCCTTCACTTCTCACAACCCTCTCACATTGTACATTTAGACAAAGATGTAACGTAAAGATTTTTACTCCTCATGTATATGAAGGTTGTAAGTAATAAAGTCAATTCTATTAACCCTCCCCCTCTCCCTCTCCCTCTACCCCCTCTCCTGTCTCTCTCTCTTTCCCTCTACCCCCTCTCTCCCCCTCCCTCTACCCCCCTCTCTCTCCCTCTACCCTCTCCTGTCTCTCTCTCTTTCCCTCTACCCCCTCTCTCCCCCTCTCCCTCTACCCCCTCTCTCTCCCTCTCCCCCCTCTCTCCCCCTCTCCCTCTTTCCCCTCTCCTGTCTCTCTCTCTCCCTCCCTCCCAATTTGTCTTCTTTTCACATTGATTGTTTGTCAATCTTGTGTCTGGATTTTTATAAATTCGATTGTATTTCTTTATCTTTCTGTGGGTGCCATCAAGAAAACAAAACTCAAGGTAGTATATGATAACACAGATATTTTGATATTGACTCCTGAAAGCACTTGTTTCTCTCCCCCCCCCCCCCTGAGGTCCAGATCATAGGCAGTATCTGTTGCCCCAATGGTCCTTCAGTTGTTCACTAATAGGCAAGACTTCCCTACAGCAACCCTTTGAAATGTTTCACAAATAACTAGTGTCACCTTGTCGATGAGGTGAGGGACTGACAATAAGAAATGGAAATGACACAGGAAGTGCAAAGAGATAGAACATAGAATGTAGATCCGTCTAAACCAGGAATTTCCAACCTGTTTTATGCCGTGGACTCCTACCATTAACTGAGGAGTCTGTGGACCCCAGGATGAGAACTCCTGAACTAAAGTGATGACATTGGAGTGGATATAAGAAAGGTGGCTATCGATACCAAGTGGATGTCCATGAAACTATCCATGTCTTCACTGCCTATTAAAGAAGTGATAGTTGGTATTCCAGGTTACTTAATTATTCTCTAATTTCTGCTTTAGATTTTCAGACATGTGCAAATGTTATTGAAAGCACACAGACAGACTGAACCCTGGTGCAGGCTAAAGGGTTGGCACGACGTTGTGGACTGAAGGGCTGTACAGTGTTGTGCTGTTCTATGTTCTTAAATAACACAGCCATGGAATACCACACTGAGGCGGCATGCTATCGTGGTGGTCAGCACAACCCTCCGACCCGGGTTCAATCCCCATCACTGTCCGTAAGAAGTTTGTGCCTTCTCCCTGTGACCATGAGGGTTTCCTCCGGGTGCTCCGGTTTCCTCCCACAGTTCAAAGATGTACCAGTAAGTAGGTTAATTGGTCATTGTAAATTGTCCCGTGATTAGGCTAGGAATAAATCGGGAGTTTACTGAGCAGTGTGGTTCGAAGGGCTGGAATGAATGGCCCATTTCACGCTGTATCGCAATAAATAAAGTACAGAAACAGGCCCTTTAGCCCATTGATTCCATACCAACATCCCATACAAACTAAGCCTGCACTAATTTCATTCTACTCTTTCCACGTCCTCACCAACTCTCCCCCAGATTCTACTACACACCTACATACTCCAGGGAATTCACGGTGGTCAGTTCACCTACCAACCTGTGGGGGAGGAACCAGAACACCCAGAGGAAACCCACTCAGTCACGACAAAGACGTACAAGCTTCTTACACACAGTCAACAGAAAAGCTGCAGATGCTGGAAATCTGAGCAACACACACAAAGTGCTGGAGGAACTCAGCAGGCCAGGCAGCATCTACGGCAAAAGGCACAGTCAGCGACAGGAGGGTTTTGGGCCGAAATGTCAGCCGTGCTTTTTTCTATAGATGCGGCCCAGCCTGCTGCATTCCTTCTTACACACAGCTTTGGGACTGAACCCCGAACTCTGCTGTCCCAAGCTGTAATAGCATCGCGCTAACCGTCGTGCTACTGCGCTACATAACACTTAACCTCCTTACCAATCAAGAACCTATCATCTCTGCCTTAAATGCGGTATAACCAAACACCTTATTAGGAAGTAGCCACTTGTATTTTTCAAGGAGCAACGATATTTGCATATGCATGTACATGTATTAGGAATTTGCTGTGGTGTGTTGGTCGGGGTGCGGGTACTGATTAATAATGGCTAGCACGACGCTTTACCGCAGCCACACCTCGGGTTGGATGTCTGCTGCTGTCTGGAAGACGTTTGTATGCTCGCCCCATGACTGCTTGGGTTTCCTCCGGGTGCTACAGTTTCCTCCCACAGAAAGACATACCGGTTGGTAGGGTAATTGGTCTTTGTAAATTGTCCTGTGATTAGGCAGGGTTAAATTGGGGATTGCTGGGCGGCGTGGAAGGCCTATTCAGTGCTGTATGTCAATAAATAAATAACTGTAAAGAATTAAGAATTTTATAAAAATAGAGTTTAAAGTACAGATATGGAATAAAATGTTTATCAATACATAAAAAACAGTAACACACAAAATTCTGGAGAAACTCATGGAAAGGAATAAACAGTCGACATTTCGGGCTAAGACCCTTCATCAAGAATGGAAAGGAAGAGGGAATAGCGAAACAGTATTTACTTAGCATTTATGGTATCCTTCAATCTCCTTTACAGCCTTACAAGGTCTGTTACCTAGTCACATAGTCTGCATTGTAATGTTTAGTTAATGACAAAGACTGTTTGGAGTAACACTATACTTGTCAGTGGCATGTTTAGAAAAGCAATCAGACTTCTCGTCAGTTTTTAAATCATCTGGGGTATTTGTTCCTTCCTCAACACAAGACCCAGAGCATTTTGACTAAATTTTGAAATATGTGCAGTTGATTACTCAAGCAGTTGCTGCTGGAAACACCACAGGTCAGTTGCTAACAACTTAATTATCTTCTCCTGATGCTGAGACCTCCCTCTGGAACGGTAGCAGGAAGGAAACTATTGAATGTTGAATTTAAAGCAACACTTCTTTTAAACTTTTGGTTTCTTATTGTTGAGAACAACTTGGTAAAGAGGAGATGTGCCCTTTATAACAAGTTGCCAAATAACATACAAGGTTACATTTAAACTTTATTTTTAAATCAAAGGCTTTACAATTTATCATAAATACAATAGATTGTGCAGGTAACACACACAAAATGCTGGGGGAATGCAGCAGGCCAGGCAGCGTCTATAGGGAGAAGCACTGTCGACGTTTCGGGCCGAGACCCTTCGTCAGGACTAACTGAAAGGAAAGATAGTAAGAGATTTGAAAGTAGGAGGGGGAGGGGGAGGGGGAAATCCAAAATAATAGGAGAAGACAGGAGGGGGTGGGATGAAGCTAAGAGCTGGAAAGGTGATTGGCAAAAGGGATACAGAGCTGGAGAAGGGAAAGGATCATGGGACAGGAGGCCTAGGGAGAAAGAAAGGGGGAGGGGAGCACCAGAGGGAGATGGAGAACAGGCAAAGAGTGATGGGCAGAGAGAGAGAAAAAAGGAAGGGGAGAGAAACTAAATATATCAGGGATGGGGTAAGAAAGGGAGAAGGGGCATTAACGGAAGTTAGAGAAGTCAATGTTCATGCCATCAGGTTGGAGGCTACCCAGACGGAATATAAGGTGTTGTTCCGCCAACCTGAGTGTGGCTTCATCTTGACAGTAGAGGAGGCCATGGATAGGCATATCAGAATGGGAATGGGACGTGGAATTAAAATGTGTGGCCACTGGGAGATCCTGCTTTCTCTGGCGGACAGAGCGTAGGTGTTCAGCGAAACGGTCTTTCAGTCTGCTTCCCAGTCCTTCCAGGTGAGGCGACACTTCACCTGTGAGTTAGCTGGTGTGGTATACTGTGTCCGGTGCTCCTGGTATGGCCTTCTATATATTGGTGAGACTCAACGCAGACTGGCAGACTGGGAGACTGTTTCACTGAACACCTACGCTCTGTCCACCAGAGAAAGCAGGATCTCCCAGTGGCCACACATTTTAATTCCACGTCCCATTCCCATTCTGATATGTCTATCCATGGCCTCCTCTACTGTCAAGATGAAGCCACGCTCAGGTTGGAAGAACAACACCTTATATACCGGCTGGGTAGCCTCCAACCTGATGGCATGAATATTGACTTCTCTAACTTCCGTTAATGCCCCTCCTCCCTTTCTTACCCCATCCCTGATATATTAAGTTTATCCCCCCTCTCCTTTTTTTCTCTTCCTGCTATTCAATCTACCTGTTCTCCATCTCCCTCTGGTGCTCCCCTCCCCCTTTCTTTCTCCCTGGGCCTCCTGTCCCATGATCCTTTCCCTTCTCCAGCTCTGTATCCCTTTTGCCAATCACCTTTCTGGCTCTCAGCTTCACCCCACCCCTTCCGGTCTTCTCCTATCATTTTGCATTTCCCCCTCCCCCTCCTACTTTCAAATCTCTTACTATCTTTCCTTTCAGTTAGTCCTGATGAAGGGTCTCGGCCCGAAACGTCGACAGTGCTTCTCCCTATAGATGCTGCCTAGCCTGCTGTGTTCCACCAGCATTTTGTGTGTGTTGCTTGAATTTCCAGCATCTGCAGATTTCCTCGTGTTTGCTTTTAAAATTGTGCAGGTACTGGAAATCTAGAATAATACTCACAAAATGGAGCAGGAACTCATCAGGTCAGGCAGCATCTATGGAGAGGAATATATTGTCATCATTTTGAGCTGAAACCCTTCATCAGGATTATGTCAGAACTTCATCCTGATGAAGGGTCTTGGCCCTAAATGTTTAGTCCTCTTCATATATGCTGTCTGACCTGCTGAGATCCTCCAGCATATTGTGCATGTTATTTTATAATTGATCTGTTTTGTTGAGAGGTTCTATCTGTCTTCATGATCTACCTGACATGGCATTTTCCAGGTAATTATCTGCCTCATTTCCTTTGATGCTTTTGTCTTGCCTGCCTTTGCTTGTCGATGAATTGACAGCACTCCAGCAATATTAGTGAAAGCAGGCTCACTGAAGCGATCTGCCTTCAACGCACCAAGTGCTCGAGGCTGCGTAGATAATCCTGGCCACACGGGAGCGACTGCTGGGCCATAATCCCTTCAACGGCTTTGGGCAACACTGCAAATCAAATCAGTCAGGAGGCTGATTATAGGAAATAAATACATAGATTAGAGGCTTGGTAGCCCTGCAGCACTGACTGCAATTTTCTACTTAACCTTCATGACACTTCCTTCTCGTGACAGTCTAATGATTAATTGATATCCTAGTATCCAGCCAAAATTGAAGTTTAGATCCCAATTTAGCAATTGAGAAACTTTAAGATCAATTAATTAAATTGAGTTCAAGAGCCGCAAGGTACTGTCGCCGCTCCATAAGGCTAGACCACACTTGGATTATTGTGTTCAGTTCTGGTTACCTCAGAAGCAGTGGGAAACTTCGGTGAGGGAGCAGTGGAGATTCACCAGGATGCTGCCTAGATTAGAGAGCATGAATTGTGAGGAACGGTTGAGCAAGTTAGGGATTTTCTCTTTGGACAAAGACAGTTGATAGGTAGAGGTGTACAAGATGATAAGAGGCATAGATAGATGGACAGTCTGGGGCTTTTTTTCCAGCGTGGAAATGGCTAAAGCAAGGGGGCATAATTTTAAGGTAATTGGAGGAAAGCATAGGGGGGATGTCAGAGGTAGATTTGTTACACAGTGAGTGGTGGATGTGTGGAATACACAGCCAGGGGTATGACCACCGTAGGGAGATTTAAAAGACTCTTAGATAGGCACACGGATGATAGAAGGGAAGCATTAAATTGATTTGGAGTTGGTTAAGGGTCAACACATCGTGAGCTGAAGTGCCTGTACTATGCTCCAGCATTCTATGGTCTATGTCTTTTCTTCAGAACCCTTACTGCCTCTTGCCAGATGATGCACGGCACCCAGCGCGACACTACCTACGATAACCCGCATCTCAGCCTGTGTACAGAAATTAACCTTCTATTCACAACAAACAAAAAGATAGACTGCCAAGTATGTGTGGGGTAAACTACTTCAGTAAATCATGAGTAGTAATTCACTGAAAGCGCACATACCTTAGAAACATTTAACTTTGACAGCAGTGGTGAGTTTTTATTCTATCGGAAGATGCAGATGCTTTGAATTTTGAATTTATTCATTCTTATGCTCTAATCTAAAGACCTTAGTCTTAATTCTTGGCAGCTGGGAACCTGTGAGTATTATACATAATCTTTTAATATTTTGAAGGTACAATTTTATCAGATCGTAGGGGTTTGTTGGGTGTATGATCCTTTGGCGCAATCCGCTGGTGTGCCTGCTTCATTCAAATCTTCTCCTGGTTTTCCTTACCTGAATTGAACAGTATGGTTCTTTTTTTACCCCCTTTCTCCATCCCATGCTCGTCCAACCTCCCCCTAAATATATCTGTATCATTTGTTCCAACCGCTACCTGTGGGAGAAAGTTCCATTCTATATGGGTAGAGTGCTTTTTCAGATTCCCAGTTGGATTTTGTTTTGGTGAACTTCCCATCTTGACAGCTTCTGGTTTTGCTCACCCACAAATGGATCGACCCTCTGCAACTACTCTATCAGCATCTCTCATAGTTCAGCTGCCTTTTCTCAGGAGAACAGAGACCCTACAGTATTCCTTTACTGAAATGTACTGTACATCCCTTATATTTTGGGTTATCATGGTTGTTAACGATCTCTGTACCTTCACCAGAGCCACCATTCCTCATTGTAATGTGGCAACCAGGCCTGTACACAGAGCTGTGCGTGGTTTAGTTTAATATGGCTTCAGCGTAACTCAGTGACTTTTTTGTGCTGTCTGTCTGTTAGTAAACCCTAGAGGTTGGTTTGCATTTTTTAGAAGTTTAGATTTGCTATATTTGTACTCAGAGATCCTTTAGTCCCTTCACCCCACCTGCACTGGCACCTGCCAAGACATAAGCAAGTTCTCTGTTCTTTCAAGTATTTATCTATTTTGAACTTTTTTTTCTAATTATTTGTCCATTCTGCAAGTTTACTAACATTCTCTTGTAATGTGTTGTGGTTTTCCTCGGTTTGGACTGAAACTTTACCCGCTTTCCCCTCTCCCTCTCTAAACCCCGTCACTCCCTCTCCCTTCACTCTCCAATTCTCCCCATTTCCCTAGACTCTTCCCCAAAACCCTCTCCCTCCCAACTCCCCCTTCATCATCCCTTTCACCCCCAAACTCCTACCCCTCCCATTCCCCCTGACTTCCCTCCAACACATTCCCAGCCCATTTCACTAGCAAATTTAGAGATAGTATTTTTTTGATTCTGGAGTCAAAATGGTTCATGTAAGTTGTGAGCAAAGGTGGTCCCCGTACTGGTGCTAATAGAACACCACTGTCCACCTTTCTTTACTACAAGCTCTTTGCTCCCATTCTTAAAGGTCAAGTTCAAAAGTAAATATATTATCAAAATACATATATCTCCAAGGTTGTCAAGCCGAGGGGTGGTAGTGGGGACAAGCTCCCAATACCTAAAAGTGCTCCTCACGGCTTGCGCCTCAAATAGTCTCTGACAACCAAGTGCAACTCCTGGCCGCCTTGTGGCTTAGCCTCTAAAACTGGTGGAATTGTTTCTACTGACAGGAGAAGGGGTGAAGGCAGGTCCTGGCGCCTTAAGGCCAGTGCTTCGCGTAGATGGAGCTTGTCAGCCTGAGAAGGTAGTCCATCTAAGAGAGGGAAAACTCTGATTTCAAACCTCCGCTGCCTTGTGGCCATACCCACTCATGGGAAAGGCTTCGGGAGTAAACCCTGAGGTCAAATCTGGAGCTGGAGTCCCTAAGGCAGTCCGACATTGCCTACATTGTTCTGGCAACTCCTGCGACGACATTGGTGCCAAGCTGTATCGGCCCTTGCCCTTCCCTTGGACAACATCGGTGGCGATGAGAGGGGAGACTTGCTGCATGGGCAACTGCTAGTCTCCCATACAACCTTGCCCAGGCCTGCACCCTGGAGAGGACTGAAGCAAGATTTTTCAGGCGCAGATCCATGGTCTCGCGAGACTAACGGATGCCATCACATATATGTCAGCAGATACAATCCTGGGATTTGTTTTCTTGCAGCTATACTCAGGAAATCCAAGAAACATAATAGAATCAATGAAAGACCTCACCCAACAGGATGGACAAACAACCATTGTACAGAAGGCAACACCTGTGTAAATACAAAAGAAAAGCAGAAATAATAATAATAAATATCAAGAGCCTGAGATGAAGAGTCCTTGAAAGTCCGTAGTTTGTGGGAACAATTCAGTGATGGGGCGAGTGAAGTTACCCCCATTGGTTCAAGAGCGTGATGGCTGAGAGGCATCCTAAGGCTCCTGTACCACTTTCCTGATGGCAATAGCAAGAAGAGAGCATGACCTGGGTAGTGGGTGTTCCTGATGATGGACGTTGCTTTCCTGTGACAGTGCTCTGTGCTGATGTGCTCAATGATGAGGAGAGCGCTACCTGTGATGGACTGGGCCATATCCACTATTTTTTGTAGGATTTTCTGGATTTCAAGGTCATTGGTGTTTCCATACCAGGCCATGATACAACTAGTTAATATACTCTCCACCACACATCTATGGATGTCTATAAAAATTTTAGAAGTCATACCAAATCTTCGCAAACTTCTAAGAAAGTAAGAGGTGCTGCCCTGCTTTTTTTTTCATAATTATACTTACTGTATGTGCGGGGTCCAGGACAGGTCCTCAGAAAGGATTACACTAAAGTATTTAAAGTTGTTGACTATTTTCACCTCTTATCTTCCGAAGAGGATTGACTTGTGAACCTCTGGTTTTCTCCTGAAGTCCATAATCAGCTCCTTGGTCTTGCTGACATTGCGTGAGAGGTTGTTGTTGTGGCACCAGATGAATTTTGCAGATACCTTCCTTTTCATTCTCAAAAGTGGAGCTTTTTATAAGGGCAGTGTTTATGTTTATTCTTGTCATCCACTTGTCCAGGATTTGGGGCTGTACTAATGCCAAAACTGTCAATATTCATCATTGTTTCCCAATGAAACTAGCAGCTCACTGCTGACAATAATCAGTGCCTTGACAAGAATCAGATTTATTATCATCGAATTTGTATGTTTGCGGCAGCAGTACTGTGCAAAGGCATAAAATTGCTATAAATTGCTAAAATAAACAGTGCACATAAAAAGAATAATAAGATGTTGTTCATGGTCAGTTGAGATCTATTGGTGGAGGGGAAGAAGCTGTTTCTGTATAATTGAGTGTGGATCTTCAGGCTCCTGCAATGAGAAGAGGTCATTTCCTGGATAGTGAGGGTCTTTAATGATAGATACCCTCTTCTGGAGGCACCACCTACTGAAGATATCAATGGTGGGGACAGTTGTGCCGTTGATGGAGTAGGTTGAGCCTACAAAGAAAATTGCTCTTATATGAACATTTCCTGGAAGTGGTAGCTCTTGTTTCACAAGGTTCAAGTGCACAGTGATGTTTCTTGCCTAACAACCTCTCATTTTGAAATAATTGCATATTTGTGGATTTTCAGAGATAATTCTTCCAAAATTCTGTCCATTTTACAAGTAACACATTTTGTTTTTAAAAGAATCTGTGTTATTTCTAAATTAATCTCACAGTTGCCTCATCTATTTCTCTATCATGCTTAAACCATTTACTACGACCAGACTTTCTTTGTTGCCATAGTTTTCCATCCATCATAAACCTTCTACATGATTGGTTGCTCATGCTATCACTGGCTGCCAGGACTTCAAAGTTCAGAGTAAATTTATCATCAAAATACCTATATCTCACTATATATAACCTTGAGGTTCATTTTCATGTGGGCATTCACAGTAGAACAGAGGAATAAAACAAAATCAATAAAAAAAACTACACACACTGTCAAACAATCAATACACAAGAGAAGACAAACTATGCAAATACAAAAAAAATCAAATAATAACTATGTAGATTTCCAGAAAGCCCCAATGCTAAACACCACTAGAATAGTCTGAAAGTTCCGAGCAATTGAGAAATGAGTGTGCTTGGCTCTGTCTGTACCTCAGCTTGAGCTGAGAAAAATTAAAAATACATCAATAATAATAATAACAGTAAATAAAAATTCTGAGAATATGAGTTGTAGAGTCTTTGAAAGTGAGGCCATTGGCTATGCTCAGCAATGAGATGATTGAAGTTATCCATGCTGGTGCAGGAGCCTAATGTTTGAGGGGTAATAACCGTTCCTGAACCTGGTGGTGTGGGACCTGAGGTTCTTGTACCTCCTGCCAGATGGCAGCAGCGAGAAGATTGGAAATTAGTTAACAACTGAGGAATTCGAGGTTAATGCAACAAAGATCACAAAGCTGTTATGGATAACTTTCATCCGGATTAATTGCAGGAAATGTTGGAGCTGTGCTTTTGTGGTATCTTTAGCCCCGACCATCAAACCCTTCATTTCATCATATTGATGCCACGTCAGTCTTTTAAGGTGAGTAATTGAAAGTTTAGCGGAGGCGGGCAGAGGTAGGGATTTTACGCAGAGAGTGGTAGGTGCCTGGAATGCACTGCTGAGATTGTAGTACATTATGGACATCAGAGCAGGGGCATTAGAAATGGGGTATTAGATCAGGGGCATTCGATTAAGGGTATTAGATTAGCGGCTATATATTGGGTATCAGATTATGTTTCATTAGGTTAGGGACATTAGAATCAGGAGATTAGATTAAGGTTAGTGGTACATTCGGGACATTTAAGAGACTCTTAGAGAGGCATACAGATGAAAGAAAAATGGAGGGTAATGGTCTGTGTAGGAGGGAAGGATTAGATTGATTGTGAAGTATATTAAATGGTGGCACAACACTACGGCTGAAGGGTCTGTATCGTACTGCTCAGTGTTCTATCATTGTCAGAAGACGTTAGTCTCTTGCACCAATGATTTATCCTTCCAAGATGAGGCATAACTCTGCAAACTTGTGGCTCTGAAGCAAAAAGAATATATTTGCAGATGTGCCAGTCCATGCACTCATTGAATGCAAGCATTCTTTGTGAGGTTAATTGAAGCCTTAGGAAATAAGTACCACAAGAGCTTGTTCCCACGTCCTTCAAATTAATAGGAAATGTTGAATTGAGCAGTGACATTCCTGATCAGAGGAACTTCCGTTTTAATGACAAAATAAGAAAATGGAAGCAAGAAGCATTTGTAGAAGCACCTACCTTCCTCCTCCCTCGTTTCACCTATCACATGCCAGCTGGTACTGCTTCCCCTCCACCACTTTCTTATTCTGACTTTGCCCCCTTCCTTTCCAGTCCTGATGAAGGGTCTCAGCCCGAAATGTTGATTGTTTATTCCTCTCCATGGATGCTGCCTGACCCGCTGAGTTTCTCCAGCATTTTGTATTTGTTGCTCTGGATTTCCAGCATCTGTAAACCTCTTGCATTTAAGGTTAATTATAAAGCTCTTGTTTTTTTTAAAGAAATAATAAGTTTAAGCTTAACTTTGCATGTTATTTGACCTGTGAGAGTGACACGGTTACCAAACATACAGAACGACAGAAGAACTCAGCATGTTGGATGGCATCTAGGGAGAGAAACAGTTGACATTTTGGGTTGAGACCCTTCATAGAACACTGATGGTGTGCCCTCCTATACATCAGGGAGACCTGACGTAGATTGGGAGACCGCTTTACCGAGCACCTATGCTCCATCTACCACGAAAGCAGGATCTCCCTGTAGCCGCCTATCTCAATTCCACTTCCCATTCTCATGCTGACGTGTCAGTCCATGGCCTCCTCTGCTGCCGCAACGAGGCCAAACTCAGGTTGGAGGAACAACGCCTTTTATTCTGTTTGGGTAGCCTCCAACCTGATGGCATGAACAACGATTTCTCGAACCTCTGGTAATTGCAACTCCAACCCCCCATCACCACTTTGTCATCTCCCATTCCTGTTTTCCTCTCTCACCTCCTCCTTACCTGCCCATCATATCTCCCTCTGGTGCTCCTCCCCCTTCCCTTTCTTCTGTGGTCTTCTATCCTCTCCTATCAGATTCCTCCTCCTCCAACCCTTTATCCCCTTCACCAATCACTTCCCAGCTTTTTACTTCACTCTCTCCCCTTCTCCTGATTTCACCTATCACCTTGTAATTCTTTGTACCCCCCCTCCCATCACCTTCTCACACTGACCTCTATGTTTCCAGTCCTGAAGAAGGGACTCAGTCCAAAATGCAGACTGTTCACTCTTCTCCGTAGATGCTGCCTGGCCTGCTGAGTTCCTCCAGCATTTCATGCTGGTTGCTCAAGATTTCCAGTATCTGCAGAATCTCTTGTGTTTGTTATTTTTGCCAGCGAGGTTGGCAAATGATCAACTCTATGTGGACAGATACATTTTAAAGGACTTAGAATGAATCCTTTACACATCTTTCTGGAGGCGGAATAGAAGTTAAAACAAACAACTTACACGCAAGCTGATCTCTATTTTACTCATTTTAAAATCTTTGTTAATGATCTTGTTTCCCATGCATATTTTAGATTGTGCTCAAATAGTTTCCACCCATAGCTACTACAGTTGTTTTTGTCATACAGTAATAAATTAAATATTGTTTTCTTGTGAATTTATAGACATCACCAGGAAATGCTTGCTATTTAAATAACATCACTACATTGGTCATAAAGGAATTGTGTAATAGAATTTGTGTTGCACCAGCTGGTACTGAGGTGTTAACTTTATACTTTCAGTAATATTCACAAATTTTTTATATATAACTTGGTGCAAAAGGGGTTTATATGTTCTCCCTGCAGCTTGTATAGATTTCCTCCATGTGTTCCTGTTTCCTCCCACAGTCCAGAGATGTATTGGATGGGAAGTTAATTGGTCACTGTGAATTCTCCTATGATTATGCTAGGATTAAATTGGGGGCTGCTGGGCAGCGTGGCTTGAAAGGCCAGAAGGGTCTGTTCCGCACTACATCTCAATAAAAAACTAAATAATCAAATAAGTGCGATAGCCCTGCTCACATCAGCAATTTCATCCATTTCAAGAGCTAAATAAGTAATCAAATAAATGCAGATAGCCTTGCTCACTGTCTGCAATTTAATTTATTTCAAGAGTTAAGCCACAAAATTCTCCAAAGCCTTCTTGGGGTTGGTCTTTACCAGAAGTGAAAGGTCACCCCTCAGCCTTTATCTTAGTTAAAAGTCATGGTTCATTTGTTGAATATGGAAGGTTGGGAGTTCAGTTCTAACCTGAGGTGAGAGCACCTTACCTGTGGTGAGTTATGGGTTCAGCTGTTACCTGTGATGAATGGGTTATGTCCTTATCTGTGATGGAAGTTCACAGGTTCAGTCTATAATCTTTGCAATGATATAATCATGTTAGTCTCTCCACCCTCAATCAAAGGGATGGGAATTAGCTTCCTGTCCTGAACTATCCTTCAGCAACTGTGCACAAGAGTAATTGAGTATGTCATAAATATTCAGCGGAATCTATCATTTGCATTAACAACCAGCACAACCTAAGGAAGTGCTGGGGGCAGCCCACAGGTGTCGGCACACATTCCGGCACCAACAGAGCATGCCCACAAAGCTCGGCAGAACAACATAGAACACAACAAAACAGACAAGTGAGAAAGCAATAGTAGCAAAGCAAGCTCCTGCCCTCCGCCCCATCTCCACTCAAGCACATACTCAGTCCTACAAGCCTTCAACTTCCCCACTGCACTTGCAGATCTACAAACCTGGGGCTTTGACTTCCAGACTTCCGATTGACTTTGGGGTTTGCAAATTTGGTATTGACCCTATGTCTCGCTAATGATTACGAATGACAGTAAACAGAGTTTATGTTCTTGATGGGATCAGGCATTCTGTCTTGACCCTGAGGTCACATAGTTGTCTAATGAACTGTCGAGGCTAGTACGTATGAAAGTTGGTCACTCAGAGAGAAGTTCCAGGCTGCATGGCTCATCTATAGAAGCAAAGCAGTGTTGGATCTGGAGCTTCTTCAGAGTCAAAGTTGAGGCATAAAACCTGTTATTTATCATCTTTTTATTGCGTGTTATCAAGTTCAATGACTAAAGTACATTTATTATCAAAGTATGTAACATTATACAACCTTGAGATTCGTCTCCTTACAGGCAGCCACTAAATAAGAAATGCAAAAGAATCCATTTTTTAAAAAAAATCCAAGAAATGCCTAGTGAGCAAAGAGAGAGAAAATCAAAATAAATTGTGCAAACAGAGTTCAGGACAAAAGTGGGTCCATAGACTCGAAGCCTGGAGCAAGCCCACAGCCTCAGACTCAGTGAGGAGAGCAAAACGTCACGGAGCAATGAGCAGAACAACGAAGGAAGCCGAGAGTCATCTACAAACCCAAACTCCAACTGGAAAAGAAACAACATTCCAAAGATAACAATTAACCTACAAAATAGATTCAAGTGACATGACACTCGCTGCAGAAAAAACTGAGAAGCTTCTAGAAAAATGCAGAATCAGCTATAATACAATTACTGGAAAATTCTCTGAACTGTTGCACATATATAAGTTTTAAATACAAATACAAGAAAGCATAGGAAAGTTAAACCACAGGAAAAATAACAATACTACATGCTAATCCAACAGCAAGGAATTGGGACATTTGGAAGCTGATAGGAAAATGGAAAAGTTCATTTTACGTCAATTCCCATTTGAGAAGCAATTTGGATCTGCTCTAGTTTGCCTACCAGCACAACAGATCCATGACAGATGCCATTTCATTGGCTCTTCACTCAACCCTGGAACAGCAAAGGTGCATACATCAGGATTCTCTTTATTGGCTACAGCTTGGCATTCGGTACCACCACCCTTTCGAAACTGATCAATGAGCTTCAAGACTTTGACCTTAATACCTCCTTGTGCAGTTGGATCCTCAATTTCCTCACTTGAAGACCCCAGTCAGTTTGGATTGGCAACAACATCTCCTCCAGGATCTCTATCAGCACCAGCCATGTGCACCACAATAGATGTTTGGTGAAGTGTATATCGACTGGTTGCATCACAACCTGGCATGGAAACACCAATACCCTTGAACGGGAAAATCCTACAAAAAGACAATCCATTAAGGGTAAAACCCTCCTGGGAATTCAGATCATCTGCATGGAGCGCTGTCGCAGGAAAGCAGCATCCATCATCAGGGATCCATCCTCACCACCCAGGCCATGCTCTCTTCTCACTGCTACCATCAGGAAGAAGGTACAGGAGCCTCAAGACTCACACCACCAGCTTCAGGAACAGTTATTACACCTTAACCATTAGGCTCTTGAACCAGTGGGTTTAACTTCACTCACCCCATCACTGAACTGTTCCCGCAACCTATGGACTCACTTTCAAGGACTCTTCGTCTTATGTTCTCATTTTTTATTGCTTATATATTAATTATCGCTATTATTATTCATTTTTTCATTTTTTTATATTAGCACAGTTTGTTGTTTTTTGCGCATAGATTGTCCATTCTGTTGGGTGGGGTCTTTCATTAATTCTCTTGTATTTCTTCAATTTACTGAGTATGCCTGCAAGAAAATGAATCTCAGGGTTGTCTATGATGACATATATGTACTCTGATAATAAATTTACTTTGAACTTTGAACATTTTGAAGCCCCGCGTGGGATTTTCAACGTGGCAGGTCGTGTTTAGAGACCGGAAAGTGAAGCTTTTAGGGTCCCAGGTTTCATCAACAGAGGCACAGGAGTACAAGAACCAGGAGGTGTGGCTGCGTCTGAACACTCAATGGAAGTATTGCGTGCGTTTCTGGTCTCCACACGTTGAGACAGATGTGACGATCCTGGAGAGGGCAGTGATGGGATTTATTGGAAGCATTCCCGGGATGAGGAATTTTTGCTGCAACGTTTGATTAGAGAAGCTAGTTTGAGAACATAGAACACTTCAGAGTGCTACAGGCCCTTCGGCCCACAATGTTGTGCCAACATTTGAACCTACTCTAACATCAATTTAGCACTTCCTTCCCACATAGCCCTCCATTTTTCTGTCATCCATGTGCCTATCTAAAAGTTTCTTAAATGCATCTAATGTACCCTTTTACCTCTGCCAGTGCCCCAGCAGAGTGTTCAACACATCCACCACTCTCTGTGTAAGAAAACTTGCCTTTGACATCCCCCATATACTTCCCTCCAATCACCTTAAAATTATGCCATTTCCATCACAGAGAAGTCTCTTGCTTAAATACTTGATCTATGCCTCTTATCTTTAATGCCTCCATCAAGTTGCCTCTCACCCTCCATTGCTCCAAAGTAAAGAGCCCAAGCTCACTGAACCTTTTCTTATCAGACATGTTCTCTAATCTAGGCAGCATTCTGGTAAATCTCCTCTGCACCGTCTCTAACGCTTCTATATGGTTCCTATAATGAGATGAACAGAGCCGGGCATGATGTTCCAAGTGTGTGATTCCTTGTTGATTAATTGCTGTCAGCTTTAAAGATGAAAGTAGGGACTTGACTCAAGTATGCCTGGTTGAAGCAATGCCAGTAAATCAAGACAATGTTGTCTCCCTCTGGTTTTGCCAACTTTCCTTTTAATGTGCAAAATTTTGCTTAAAAGTTTAAAAGGCTCGACTAAGCCTGGCCAGAACAATCCCAAACACCCTTCTAACAGTGACTGGGTTCCAAGAGTTTGTAATCCATCTGCTGCTATGGGTGTAAAGTGCACCTGCCCCTGCCCAGCTAAATTCCAGGAAACTGGATGCTTTCATTCTAAGGTGAACAGCTCTTACATCAGAAAAGTTTGCTGCACCGAAGACCCCCAGGAAGATAGAGCCACGGGGATGTGGATGATAGAGCCTCGTCTCTCAACCCTGCCAACATTGCCCACATGCGTTTGCCGTCAGAATCAGGTTTATTGTCACTGCCGTGCATTATAAAATTTGTTGTTTTGTGGCAGTGGTATCGTAGAGATAAAACAAATTGTTATAATTAGCAATAACAATAAATAAATAGTACAAAAGAAGGATAGTGCGGTGATCTTCATGGGTTAATGGACCTCTTAGAACTTGATTGAAGAGGGGAAGGAGCTGTTTCTAAAACCTTGGATATGTGTCTTCAGGTTCCTGTACCTCTTCCCTGATGGCTGTAATGAGAATGGGGCATGTCCAGATGGTGAGGGTACTTAATGATGTATGGTGCCTTCTTGAAGTGCTGCCTTTGGTAAGTACCCTTGATGGTGGGGAGTCTTATGCCCCGTGATGGAGCTGGCTACAGCCTTTTCTGATCCTGTGCATTGGAGCCTCCATATCTAACGGTGATACAACCGATCAGAATGCTCTCTACCATACACCCGTGGAAATGTGTCTGACAACATGCCAGGCCATGTTCGCAAGTTAGTCTTGGCCTCACTGACCTGCGCCGTTCATCAGGAATTCCTCTCTTGTTTCTGTGTGAAGCAATCCTCCTCTCCCTAACTTGCTCCAGATCCTTCTGTAATGGCATTGCCTTCCTTGCCTTCTGTAACATCGGTCTCAGACCCTGCATGAAGTCCTCTCAACCACCCCATAATTTGGACTAATCTTCTGCTGGTACCTTCTCAACTTTCTCCCTCTACAGCTGAAGGCTTATGGGATGCTGGTCTTCTTAAACACACGAGCTGGAGAGCCTATTCCTTTCCTCTACCCTTCCTTAGTCAGAGCATTGAATACAGAAGTATGGAGTTTCTGTTACAACTTTATAAAACCTTGGTCAGAGGCTGAAGTTCCTTGGCCAAAAGACCTGGGCTCATCTGTGTAAAGAAAGGGGTAAAGAAAGGATTTGGTAGCACTGGAGAAGATGGCAGGGTGGAGCTACGTCTCTACCAAAGGAGGTGTAGGGCATCCCTTCCCTCCGCCAGCCAGTGGATCATCCTTGGGCAAGGTGTAGCACCTGCTTAGCCCCCGATCAGGGTCATGTGAAGCCAAGGGAGCAGGTTGTGGATGGTTGTATGAGCATAACAAGACCTGGTTATGTGACCGCTGACACCAAGCAGACAATCTCCGAAGAGTTTTGATAATGGCTTGTAAAGACGTTGCCTAGAGAAAGGCAATGGCAAACTACTTCTGTGGAAGAAACTTTTCAAGAACAGTCATGGTCATGGTAGGACCACGATCGTCTACGTCGTACAACACAACACAGAGTGATGATGATGGCGAGGATGTGGGGGAGGTTCACCAGGATTTTTCCTGGCTTGGAGCAGTTCAGTTATGAGGAGAGACCGGAGAAACTTCGCCTGCTTTCCTTGGAGTGGAGAAAGTTAACAGCTTACATGAGTGAAGTATATAATTTTGATTGTCATAGACAGGGGAGATATCAGGGGCAACACGGTGGTGTAGTGGTTAGTGCATACACTTTGTAGTGCCAGTGATTACTGATTGTGGTTACAGACACAGCGGGAATTGAAGTCGGATTGCTGATTAGGCTAACCGTTACCGTTAGGCTAATCTGTGTCAGACAGATATGAGCCATGCTGTTATCGTTCTGACGAACAGTCGTAAACCCAAGATGTTGATCGTTTCTCTAACTACGGCTGATTTCTGAACTGCTGGGTTTTCCCCAGTTTTTTTTTTCATTTCACATTTCTGGCATTTTCAGAGTTTTTTTTAAATAATGTTCAGATGTGGATCAGTGCAAGTACTATCAACGTTTAAAATGGGCTGTTTCGGTTTTCCTTTCTGCAGTGGATGAAATGTGATGCTCAGAACCTGTGTGGTGCCCGACTATGGTGCAAGGTTCTAGTGGACACAGGGTTGAGGTTATAATTCGACCACCCGCTATGACTGCCAAGTTGCGAGGCGAGTGTTGGTCACAGAACCACCCCGTTTACATTGGCATGCTCTGCTGAGGTTACTGTGTCAAAACCTGAATAACATCCAACCCAGAAATGCTGAGTGATTCGTGATGCTTTAATCTATTCTGAAGCCAGCTGTGTTTGACTTAGTCAGGAAAGAGAAGGTGGCTGGTGGTGTGTATTTAATATTTCAGTAATATTGTAAATATATTGTCAGATTAAGCGTTCTTTGTTGTTTACATAATTCATTACAGGTTATATGTAAAAATACATGAATGGCTTCTATACCTCATTGTGCAAACATGTCATAAGTGCACACCTCATTAAAGAGTGAAGTAGACACGCAACTCTCAGTTCCATGTTTTTCTTTTAATTAGTTTTATGTTTTGGAGCTTATAAGCCATGACACCTGGGTGCTTACGTCTTTCCAGGTTCCTGTTCTTCTTCTTCTTCTTCTTCTCAAGCCACATCAGCCCATCTGGGGCACAGGCCACCGACAACAGCTCACCAGGTCCAGGTCCTCTGTCCTGGGCCAGTCTGATGGTGGTGGTCCCAGAGGACAGAGGGTCATTGAGCCCTGTGGCTTCCACGGACTTTTGGCTTTCACCACTTAACGTCACACGTTTTCTGGGTGAACATCCTTCCTCTCCCAGGGACGAGGTCTTTGGAGCTTCTGTTGGTCTGTGTTTTTACAAGATGGATTTGCTAGCCCCATGCCCAGTTCTCCTCCTTTCACGCCCGAGCTTGGGACCAGCCATGTTGGAGTTCCAGGTTGCTGTTGGTACTGTTGAATAATCCAGGGGAATGTGATACACTGAGTTCTTCCACTAGAAGTTCCTTCCCGGTTGATCAGCTCTGTTACATTTTGACTGAGTGAGAGCAACTAAGTGTGAATGGGTTTATATGTGTCAGGATAACCAAATAACCATTTGGCTGGTGGCACAGTGAGATCAGCGCCAGGCTCGAGAACGGAGGTTCCCGAGTTCGATCCAGTGGCAGACCGCTCCTGAGCATGCTTGATGTCGAGCTCGCGACTCAACCTCATGAAAAAAACACTGGCACCTCCGGTTTAAATCTAAAAAAATAGGCATTGAGGATCAGGATTAGCTTAATTATCATTGGCATACGTTGTGAAATTTGTTGTTTTGCGGCAGCGGCCGATTGAAATCCGTAAGCACGTGGAGTTGGTTTCATCCCTGGGACAACTATTATTATCAGCAATCTGGAATGCACTCCCAGTTCCCGAGCAGAGGCTGTTCAGGTATATGCAGGCTGTTCTTAACAAAGTCACTCGCTCTTGGTAAGTATGTGACCTTCACGAGTGATTACTTTATGCTGCAAGTGGTTCTATTTGTCTTGTGCATTTTGTGTCAGGTTCAAGGTGCTTAAAGGATTAAATCTAACGGGTAAATAATACATGATCCAACAGCCGTCAGTGTCACTGGAGCTTTGATACCTGTCGTGTTGCAGGGCGCCGAAACGAGATGGACTCAGGTTAAACGTCCCTCACTTTTCAGATATGGACAATCAAAATGTAGCTGGAGGGGTTGGGGGAGGGCAAGGTGACAGAAAGATGGAGACAGGTGTGGAAATGAACTTTGCTTAGGTCACTTTCTGGCAGGTGTCAGTCAATTGACCAACGACGAAAGGTGGATGCAGGTATTTGACGAGTCAGAAACAGAAGGAAGAGTGTAGAATTCTCATCCGCCTGAGGAGATTTCAGTGAGACTGGCGTGAGGTTTCTCATCACCAAAATAACTGGTTACTAAAATGCTAACACCAAATGTAATCTGAAATAAAGGGTGGGTCTTCCCAGTTAGTTCTGTTTTGTTGGTTTTCTTTTTGCATATTCTTCTTTAACACGTTCTCTATTTTCTCTCTCTCCTTTCTCATTCTTTTCCCCTCTCCATTTTATTTTTTCTTTCTTTCTCTCATCTCTTTCTCTCCTCTCACACTCTCTCCTATTTCTCTCGCTTTTTTCTCTTTCTCTTTCTCTCTTTCGTTCTCTCTCCTCTTTCTCTCCCTTTCCCTCTTTCTCACCCTCTCTCCTCTCTCTGTTTCTCTCCTTTTTTCTCTTTCTCCTCCTTCTCCCTCTCATTTTATCTTTCTCTCCTGTCTCACTCTTTCTCCCGTTTCTCTCTCTCTCTCTCTCTCCATTTTCTCTCCTGTCACTCATTCTCCCTCACTTCATGCTACCTTTCTCTTTCCCCTCTTCCTATTTTGATTGTTCAGATTTGGAAAATGAAGGATGTTAACACCATGGTGGCCACCCCTGGGAGGCTGCTCAGCAAATCAGCCACGTCTCTTCTGTGTGGCACTCCTGATAGTGTGGTCTCCACTGCCTTCCACGTTAGGTGCTTATTCACTGAGTAACATTAGACATGACCACATGTGAAATGTTAAGAAACTTGGAAAAAGCACTTGAAAATATTTAATAACTTGTGAATATATTTTCCGACATCTATTCTATGTGTTAATAAGTCAAAGATGTCTGTTTCTGACTCTATAGTCTACTCAGGATATTTGAGCCCCAGCTGTGTTTTCACATGTTATCAATTGGTAGTAGGTGAACTCAGTGAACGGCGTGTGATTGGATCCATCTGTACACTTCTCCAAATAAAGTTTTTTTCCACAAATCTGCAGCGGGGCTTTATTCAGAGTATTGTCTATCTGACACTCACCTTCAAATCTAAGAATACAGATAGTACTGGGCTAGAAGCTTCAAACAGCTTTATAATCTTCTGGTACAGAAGATGTGTCTTTTATTCTCTTACAAGAATGTGGGCTCTGCAGGAAAAACCTGAGGGATCTCTGTTTCTTTTTGATCCTCCTTCTGGGAGTCAAAACTGGCAAGCAGTCTTAATTCTAAAATTTCAGTTTGTTTTAGAGTACAAACTAACATAGTAAGCAAACAAACTAAGGAGCCGAGAAGTGATGCTAAGAGGTGTATCAACAAAAGAATAAAGATGCCACTTTTGAAAAGTCTATCAATAATTTTATAGATAAGAGAAATTCCTTGGATAGGAATGAATTAGTCAATAGGTTGGATATGAAAGCAATTACATCACACAGGTAATGTGCTAATACTTAGCCAATTAAAAATGAGAAAGATGATAAATCGTTAGTTTAGCTGCTATAAGGCATTCTGCCAGTGAGTATGAAAAGTACATGAGTTTGTTAAAAAAGTACAAAGTATTATTTAAAAACAGTGGTTTCCAACAGGCCGGAATGCTATATCCATTACTGTCTTTAAAAAAGGGTGGTGAGTAGCCACCTTGAACATCAGCAGACTAAGTGATGGAGGTGTGTTGCTGAGTAGATTGTTCCAGGACTTATACCTAGTGGTGATGAAGGAAGAGCAATATATTTTCAAGGCTTGGAGAAGGACCTGCGGAAAATTGCATCTTCAACTTCTTGATGCCCTTATCAATCTCATTGGAAGTTGAAGGATCTTGAGATTCAGGTGTAGAAATTTAGTATATCAGTTCTTCAATGAAGGGCAGAGAACAATAATTCAATGGAAAACTGTCCACAGTTCTTCTGGCTCATTGAATACTTGGTTGTTTTCACCAGAGTGGTGGAGGATCATAGAAGTTTATAAGATAGAGATGCAGTTAAATCCAGAAAAGTGTGAAGTGACACACTTTGGAAAGTTGAATTTGAAGACAGAGTACAGGATTAAGGGCAGGATGGTTAGCACTGCAGAGGAAGGGGGGGATCTTGGGTTTCATGTCCATAGATAACTCAAATTTGCAGTGCCAGTTGATACAATAGTTGAGAAGACATATGGTGTATTGGCCTTCATTAGTTGGTGGACTAACTTCAAGAGCTGTGACATAATGTTACAGCTCAGTAAAACCTTGGTTAGATCACACTTGGAATACTGTGTTCAGTTCTGGTCGCCTCATTGACGGAAAGATGTGTAGGCTTTAGAGAGGGTGCAGCGGAAATTTTCCAGGATGCTGCCTGGATTGGAGAGTACTTCTTATGAGGATAGTTGAGCGAGCTGATGCTTTTCTCTTTGGAGTGAAGGAGGATAAGAGCTGACTTGTTAGAGGAGTACAAGATGAAAAGAGGCATCGATAGAGTGGATAACCAGAGACCTTTTTCCCCAGGGTAGAAGTAGCTAGTGCCAGAACTTTAAAGGTGATTGAAGAGGGATGCCAGAGGGAGGTTTTTGCACTGAGAGTGGTAAATACTGTTTGTTTATTTGTTTTTTTATTGAGACACGGTGCAGAACAGGCCCTTCCTGCCCTTCGAGCCATGCTGCCCAGTAACTCCCGATTTAATCCCAGCCTAATCATGGGAAAATTTACAATGACCAATTAACCTATCAACCGGTACGTCTTTGGACTGTGGCAGGAAAACGGAGCATCTGGTGGGAACCCACACGGTCATGGGGAGAACGTACAAACTTCTTGCAGTAACACACAGAAAATGCTTGTGGAACGCAGCAGGCCAGGTAGCATCTATAGGAAGAAGTACAGTTGATGTTTCAGGCTGAGACCGTTCGTCAGGACTATCTGAAAGAAGAGATACTAAGAGATTTGAATGTGGGAGCGGGAGGGGGAGATCTGAAATGATAGGAGAAGACAGGAGGGAGAGGGATGAATCTGAGAGCTGGAAAGGTGATTGGCAAAAGGGATACAGAGCTGGAGAAGGGAAAGGGTCATGGGACGGGAGGCCTAGGGAGAAAGAAAGGGGGAGGGGAGCACCAGAGGAAGATGGAGAGCAGGCAAAGAATGATTGTGAGAGGGGCAGAGGGAGAAAAGAGAGAGAGAGAAAAGAAAAAAAAAACAGGGGGAAAATAATAAATAGATAGATAGATAGATAAATAAATAAATATGGGGTTAGGGTTAAGAAGGGGAGGAGGGGCATTAACGGAAGTTAGAGAAGTCAATGTTCATGCCATCAGGTTGGAGGCTACCCAGCCAGTATATAAGGTGTTGTTCCTCCAACCTGAGTGTGGCTTCATCTTGACAGTAGAGGAGGCCATGGATTGACGCATCAGAATGGGAATGGGACATGGAATTAAAATGTGTGGCCACTGGGAGATCCTGCTTTCTCTGGCGAACAGAGCGTAGGTGTTTAGCGCAGATGTTGCTTGAATTTCCAGCATCTGCAGATTTCCTCGTGTTTGTGTTTTTAAACTTCTTGCAGTAGCAGGAATTGAACCCAGGTCGACTGTACAGTAAAGCGGTGTGCTAACCATTATGCCATTGTGTTGCCACTGTGAATGCAAATAGACTCTTAGATAGGTACATGGATGAAAGAAAAATGGAGGGCTGTGTGGGAGGTAAGAGTTAGATTGACCTTGGAGAAGGTTAAAAGATTGATATTAAACCACAGGCCAAAGGGTCTGTATTGTGCTGTAATGTTCTATGTTCTTAAGAATATGAGAGGCAGGGATAGAGTAGGTAGCCAGTATCTTTTCCCAACATTAAAATGTCCAATACGAGAAGTCATGCATTTAAGGTGAGAAGGAGCTGATCAGGGTAGGTTTACAACAGAGAGCGGTGGGTGTATGGAATGCGCTGCAGAGGTGGAGGTCCATATGGTTGAGCTGTTTAAAAGGCTCTTGGATAGGCATGAAAACATGCAGAGAGTGGAGGGATAAGGACATTGTGTATCCAGAAAGGTTTAGTTTAGGTAGGCATTTTAATTACTTTTAAATGATTTGGCAGAACATTGTGGGTAGAAGGGCTTGTTCCTGTGCTATATTGTTTTAATAATATTGTAATGGATAATTAGAAATAGTATCTGATCATGCAACATGTGGGATTGGAATGGAGCCACTTGGTCGAATATGGATCTAGTCCACTAATCATCAAATTGCTTCAATAAGAGTTTAATATCCGATGAAATGGTGCTTCACCTTTGACACATTGCTCTTTCCAATTCCAGATGCATGAAAGAGCTCAACGGATCCACTATTCAGCATTTAGCCAGGATGGGAATAGTTGGTTGGCCAAATTTATCATCAACTCATGAGCTTCAGCAGATTTCAGGAAATTCAGGGTGACACACACAAAATCCTGAAGGAGCTCTGCGGGTCAGGCAGCATCTATGGAAGTGAATAAACAGTCTATGTTTCTGGCTGAGACCCTTCTTCAGGACTGGAAAGGAAGGGGGAAGATGCCAAAATAAAATGTTGGACGGAGGGGAAGAGGGACAGCTGGAAAGTGATGGGAGAAGCCAGTTGGGTGGGAAAGGTAAAGGAGAGGAAGAGATCTGATAGGAGAGGAAATTAGACCGTGGGAGGGAGGGAAGGAGGGGCACCAGGAGGAGATGAGGAAAGAGGCAGGAAGCCAGAGTGGGGAATAGAAGAAGAGGGAAGGGAGAGGGAATTTTTTTAACTCTAAAGAGAAATTGATGTTCATGCCATCAGGCTGGAGGCTAGCCAGACAGAATATGAGGTGTTGCTCCTCCATCGTGGCAAAAGAGGAGGCCATGGACTGACATGTTGGAACAGGAGTGAGGATTGGAATTGAAATGGTTGGATAGCAGGAAATTCTGCTGTGGTCAGATGGAGGAGAAACGCTTGACAAAGCGGTCCCTTAGTTTATGATGGGTCTCAGTAACGTAGAGGAAGCTGCATCAGGAGCACTGGATATAATGGCAGCAGTAAAATGCAATACATAAAACATACTATAAATTAAAATAAGAACATATAAAAATAGTTAACAGAGAGCAAAATAGTGAGGTGGTGTTCATGGGTCAGTTCATTGTCTGTTCAAAAATGTGATGGTGGAGGGGAAGAAGCTGTTCCTAAAGCATTGTGAGTGTTTCTTCAGCCTCCTGTACCTCCTCTCTGATCTGTGTAATTCTCTACCCAAGGAAGCAGTAGAGAGTACCTCATTAAGTATATTTAAGACACAGTTGGGTAGATCTTTGCCAAGTAGGGGAATTGCGGCTTATGGGGGGAAAAGGCAAGCTGGTGGAGCTGAGCTCACCTCCAGAGCAGCCATGATCTTATTGAATGGTGGAACAGGCTTGACGGGCCGAATGGCCAACTCCTGCTCCTGCTTCTTATGTTCTTATGTGTTGACAATTTTCACGAGGGTAAAGGCCTTTTATCTCACCATCAGTTTGTTTTGGATGAAGGGAGTTGCTCAACTCAATGAACTTACCATAAACACAAGAGATTCTGCAGATGCTGGGAATCCAGAGTAACACATGCAAAATGCTGGAGGAACTCAGCAGGTCAGGCAGTGTCAATGGAGAGAAGTAAACAGTCAACATTTCGGGCCAAGACCCTTCATCAGGACAACAAATGAATCATTATTTCTTGGTATAATATTCAGTGTGCCCTTGTGGAATGTTGTTGTAACTATTACATAGAAATGTGGATACTGATATTCTTTTTCACTCTTACTAGTCACTACTCAATAAAACCCACAGGCACTCTGATGCAGGGAAGGACATGAGTGTACTCTGCTATATAAAGTCAAAAGTCGACAGTCAAAGTAAAATTTATTATCAGAGTACATACATGTCACCACATACTCAGCAAATCTATAAAATAGTAACTATAACAGGATCAATGAAAGATCAACCAGAGTGGAGAAGACAACAAACTGTACAAATGTAAATATAAATAAATGTAGCATCCGTGCTCCCAACTTACCCCCGTTCACCTCGGGTGAACCACCGTCGCCCTGCCAATAGTGCAATACTTCGGTGTAAATACGGAGTAATGCTCCCCCAGTACACAAATACCAAACAATACACCAAAAGCGAGCAAATAATTGCAACTTTATAGATATTTCTAAGTGATGGGTTAGTAGAAACAGATAACCTAAAGGCACCAAATCAGTAAGTTTATCAGTTTGTGCACATAATATTTTAATACGTTGAAGCTCACACCTCTGGTTCCATCCACAACGGCCTTCCGAGCCTTTGGCCACCGTCCAAGCCACCGACGTCCAGTATCGCTGCCCTGGAACCGCTGTTTGCTCCTCACGCGTCCGTCCTCCTCACTTGCCTCCTGAGAAAGTCCGCGAACTCCCGCTCAGCTCACACATACAAGGTAGCACAACAATTCTCCATTGGTTAGTTTCCCCCTTATCGGCAGTCATAACCCAAACATTCCAGCTACAGAAACCCATTACAGCATTATATAACATTACAGAGAAGCCATTTCATTATAACAATACAGAGAAGCCATTTTGTTAGCCTGAACAGTTAACACCACAGACTGGTACTGAGAGCCCTACATAAATAAATAGCAATAGATAACGAGAGCATGAAATAACAAGATAAAGAGTCCTTAAAGTGAGACCATCGGTTGTGGGACCACCTGAAATAGAACGAGTGTAGTTATCCCCTTTTGTTCAAGAGCCTGATGATTGAGGGGTAGTAACTGTTCTTGAACCTGGTGGTGCAAGTCCTGAGGGTTTTGCACCCTCTACCTGATGGCAGCAGCGAGAAGAGAGCATGACCTGGGTATTGCCATCTCTGATGACGGATGTTGCTTTCCTACAACAGTGTTTCATGTAGATGTGCTCAATGGTTGACAATGATAATAAACCTGATTCTGATATCATTAGTTGTTCTATAACACAGGTTAAGTGGACAGTAGGACAGCTCTTACTGCTTGCGATTCTCACTTCCACGGGTGGCAATTTAATTTTAAAACATAAAGTGTGTAGGACAGTACAGCACAGTCAAGACCATGCCGCTGTGTTGTCCTTTTAATCTACCCTAAGGTCAATCAACCCCTTTCCTCCCAATTAGCTCTCTTTCATCCATGTGCTTGTCTGAGAGTGTCTTAAGTGTCACTAATATATCTGCTTCTACCCCCCCTGGCAGGGCATCCTAGATGCTCACTACTCTGTGTAAAAGAAATTTCCTCTGAGACACTCACCCTCCCTCCCCCCCCCCCCCCACCACACTATCACCCCTGGCAGGGCATCCTAGACGCTCACTACTCTGTGTAAAAGAAATTTCCTCTGAGGCACTCACCCTCCCTCCCCCCCCCACCACACTATCACCCCTGGCAGGGCATCCTAGACGCTCACTACTCTGTGTAAAAGAAATTTCCTCTGAGGCACTCACCCTCTACTTTCCTCCAAACACCTTAACATTATGCCCCCTCATATTAGCCATTTCCATCCTCTGGCTGTCCACATTATCTCTTATCATCTTGTCCACTTTTCCCAAGACACTTATCTACTTCAATTTCTTCCAAGACAGAGCACACCTCAGTTGTTTCTTTGGGGCGTCCTCTAGTCGACTGCAGTTTAATCTAATTCTGGTTTAATTCAATAACAACAAACCCCTGGTGGTTGTGTTCTTGCATCTTTCGGCATTGTAGCTAAGCACTGAAAAGGCTCCAGGGAGATATGCCTGGGGAGGTCCCTTCCATCACTGAGTAAGTAAACGAGTAAACCTTTTATTAACAGTTAAATAAGCCGGCCATATTTTTCATTGATGGGTCCCTGAATTTTCCTGACAGCTTTAAAGACTTCCGATTGGGAAGCCAGGAAGCTCATGACTATTTGGCTGCGTGACAATATTCCAACTCCCTTACACTTAGGTAACAAAAGCCACAAGGGACCAAAGCCAAATTTAGAACATTAATAATGATCAAAGCAGTAATATTATTGTTAAGTGCAATTGGTTACTGATTGGTTGAATCTCCTGTATATGTAGGGTTTGAATTTTTGGTTTAAGTTTGTAAAGTTTGCATTAGTTTTGATTATGACAAAAGTAGCTATTTTTGGTTATCTTTTGAGTCTTTACTTTAACATAATCTAGTTTCTGTTAAGCACAAACAAATTAAAATCAAGACAGTAACAGTTATAGACTGTTTCCAGCTTTAATCATTGCTTTCCCCAAAATCCTTTTTCTTTCACATAATCACCAACATCTATCTGCTTGCCCACCCTTACGCCTTCCCTGCCTTTTTCCCCACTGTCCCACCGATGAATCGGGTTGTTCACCCGTCTGTATGGGCTTTACAGTACCAGTGACCCAGGTTCAATTCCCACCTCTGCCTGTAAGGAGTTTGTACATTCTCCCCGTGACCGTGTGGGCTTCATCTGGGTGCTCCGGTTTCCTCCCTCAGTCCAAAGACATACTGGTTGGTAGGTTAGTTAGTCATTGTAAATTGTCCTGTGATTAGGGTAGGGTTAAATTGGGGATTGTTGGGTAGCGCAGCTCGAAGGGGCAGACGGGCCTGTTCCGTGCTGTATCTCAATAAGTAAATAAATAAACAATTTTCAAGCATTCCTAAGCTACAATGAATGAAGATATAGATTCTAAAGCCAGCTGTATACTCAGCCAGCTCCATCATGGGCACTAGCCTCCCCACCATCAAGGAGATCTTCAAAAGGTGGTGACTCAAGAGGGTACTGTCCATCAATAAAAACGCTCACCATCGAGGACGCGGCCTCTTCTCTTGGCTACCGTCAGGGAGGAGGTGCAGGAGCCTGAGGGTGCACAGTCCACGTTTTGGAAACAGCTTCTTCCCCCCTGCCATCAGATTTCCGAATGACCCATGAACACTACCTCACTATTTTGCTCTCCTTTTGCAATACTTATTTTTTATATATTTCTTACTATTACTTATAGTGAATTTTTATATCTTGCACTGCAACTTCTTCCACAAAACAATACGTTTCACAACATAGGTCAGTGAACAGTGAATAAACCTGATTCTGATTCACATGATAAAAATTTTGCTAGTCAGTTCTTCAACCTGTTTTCACCCCCATCTATCATTTCCCAGCCTCTCACATTGTTCTCACTCTTCCCGCCCCCTCATCTGTTTATCGTCCCCTTCACCAGCTTTTACTCCCCCCTCCCTCCCCCACTCTTTTTACTCTGCCTATTTCCCTTCTTTCCAGTTCTAATGAAGGGTCTCTGCCCAAAATTTCAGCTGTCCTTTTCCCTCCGCAGGTGCTGCACAACTAATTGGCTTCCTCCAGCCTTTTAAAGACTGGACTTTATTTGTGTACCTGTGGTTCATTTTCCATGAAACTGTAACATCCTATTCTGCATTCTGTTTCTCTTTTTACTACTTTGATTTACATGTCCATCCAGTGACCACTTGTACACCTGCTCCTTAATGCAAATATCTAATCAGCCAATCATGTGGCAGCAAATCACTAAAAGCAGACATGGTCAAGAGGTTCAGTTGTTGTTCAGCCCAAACATCAGAATGAGGAAGAAATGTGATCTAAGTGACTTTGACTGTGGAATAATTGTTGGTGGCAGACGGGGTGGTTTGAGTATCTCAGAAACTGCTGATCTCCTGGGATTTTCAAGTACAACAGTCTCCAGAGTTTACAGAGAATGGTGTGAAAAATAAAAAAAACATCCAGTGAGTGGCAGTTCTGAGGGTGAAAACACCTCGTTGATGAGAGCGGGCAGAGGAGAATGGCCAGACTGGTTCAAGCTGACAGGAAGGTGACAGTAACTCAAATAACCACACGTTACAACAGTGGTGTGCAGAAGAGCATCTCTGAATGCACACACGTCAAACATTGAAGTGAATGGGCTACAGCAGCAGAAGACCGCATGAGGCTCCACGCCTGTACCAAATAAAGTTGCCACTAAGTGTATACAAAATGATATTTCTGAATGGCACATAAACTAAAGCTTTTCATGGTATCTCAGTATATGTGACAATATAAGACAATGCAATACTAATAAAGACAGGGTTTTAGATGTTGCACAAGGTTCCACTTGGTAGCCTGGTCCAGAAGGTTAAAGCACACGAGATCCAAGTTGAGCTGGCTAATTGGATCCAAAATTCCTTGTTGAAAGTCCTTATCTGATTGGATGTCCGTGACCACTGGTGTACTGCAGCGGTCAATGCTGAGATTCTTGATAGTTTGCAATATTTGTCAATGACTTGGATTTCAATGTTGGAGTTACGATTGATAGGTTTGTAAGCATTATGTAAGTCGGTGGTGTTGGTAATAGCCTGGAAGGTTGTCCAAGGGTACAACAAAATATTGATTACATGGGAGCATGGGTGGAATGTTGGCTGATGGAATTTAATGTCAACCAACTCATGATGGTGCATTTTGGAACGTCAAGTCAGGGTAGGACATAGACAGAGAATGGACAGACAGAATCTTTTTTCCAGGGTTGAAATGTCTTTTACCAGGGGACATGGTATGAAGGTGAGAGAAGGAAATTTTAAAGGAGACGTGAGAGGCAAGTTTTTTCACACAGTGAGTGGTGCATGTCTGGAATGTGCTGCCTGGGGTGACGGTAGAGGCAGATGCATTAGGGACATTTAAGAGACGTTTAGATAGACACACGAATGTAAGGGAAATGGAGGGATATGGACATTGCGTAGGCAGAAAGTATTAGTTTAGTTGACCATCTGATTACAAACTGAATTGTTTCGGCACAACGTAGTAGGCTGAAGGACCTGTTCCTGTGCAGTAATGTTCTATGTTGTAGGGCATATACAGTAAATGGTAGGGCACTAAGGAACATACACACATGGGATTGGAGCAATTCAGCAGGTCAGACAGCACCTATGGAGCAGAAAAAATACAGCAGTAGTTGGGCTCGTGGGCCGAGACCCTCAGGGAGTGCATCACCAGTCTTGCTTTACGTGCCAGCTTCAGCACAAGGGCGGGAAGAATCAAACCAAGAAGGAAGCGTCACTTCATAAAATTTCTCACAAGGTAGTTTAAGTTAAAGGCTGCCACAAGCTGAAAAATGGCACATGAACCTGCAAGTTATCTCAGCTCTAAGTTGTAGCAACTGTTGGCCACCTGTATCTGAGAAGTGAAAGGAAAAGTAATTAGAGCACACTGGGGGAACTCAGCAGCTTAGGCAGCATTTGTGGAAGGAGATAAAGAGTCAACATTTCAGGCTGAGACCCTTCGCCAGGACTCAGAATCAGGTTTATTATCACTGGCTTACACAGTACGGTGTAGGCCCTTCTGGCCTTTGAACCATGCTGCCCAGCAACCCTAGTCTACTCATGGGACAATCTACAATGACCAATTAACCTGCCAACCGCTATGTCTTTGGGAGGAAACCGGAGCACCAGGGAGAAAGCCCTTGTGGTCACGAGAAGAACGTGCAAACTCCTTGCACGCAGCGGCAGGCAATGAACTGCTGGTCTGTTAAAGCATCGTACTAACCACTACACTACCATGCTACCCTTATGATGTGTTGTTTTGCAGCAGCAGTACAATGCAAAGACATTAAGTTGTTATAAAATACAAAATAAATAGTGGCGTAGTGTTCACAACACCACAGTCCCCCGCTCCGAGGTCCGATCCACTCTGAAAGCTCCCCACCACACACCTGTAGAAATTTGCAAGAATTTCCTTTCATTTTACGAAAGTCGATTCAGTAACTATGACAACACAGCAGGACATTGTTCAATAGTAGTGCGGTCACTTGAATTGAATGTGATGTCCTCACACCACGGGACTTAATCCGGCTTGTTAGCGTGGACTCCCTTGATGGAGAATGGCTGGGTGTGACTTTGTTTAACGTGGGGAGGCTGATGCACGGGCAGCCACCACACGGTCCTCGACAGATCAGGGTCAGGGTCCAGTGACACGGAGTACAAAACACCAGTGGACCCTTTAAGGTTGCAGCCTTCCTCCTTCACTGCCGTTGTGATGTGCCATTGTCTTCCACCAACTCCACCGCTGATGTCTTGATTGGATCGCTCTTTGTCTAGAACCTTCCCGCTTGACCGTGTTGTCATGGGTGACCCTACCAGGAGCTAAGCACTAGATTGCTAAACTCCGGGCGGGATCTCAGGAACTCACGGGCCTCTCCATCACAACAATGTGATAGTCCCCGTAGGAGAGCCTAAACAAGAATCAGGGCTTCAAAGCTCACTGCATTTCAAAACCATTTACAGTTCCCAATGTCAACTCAAGTCAAGTTTATTGTCATTTTGACCATAAACTGCTGGTACAGCACACAGTAAAAAAAAGAAACAGCGTTCCTCCAGGATGCTGGTGCTACATGAAACAACACAAAACTACACTGGACTATGTGAGACAACTCAAGACTACTCTAGACAACGTAAAAACAACATAAAAACTGCACTAGACTACAGACCTGCACAGGACTACATAAAGTGCACAAAACAGCGCAGGGCAGTACAATAATTAATAAACAAGACAATAGGCACAGTAGAGGACAAATTACAATATAATAATAAATGATGGAGATGTCAGTCTCGATTCAGAGTATTGAGGAGTCTGATGGCTTGGGGGAAGAAACTGTTGCACAGTCTGGTCGAGAGAGCCCGAATGCTTCGGTATCTTTTGCCAGATGGCAGGAGGAGAAAGAGTTTGTGCGAGGGGTGCGTGGGGTCCTTCAGAGTGCTGTTAGCTTTGCGGGTGCAGCGTGTAGTTGTAAACATCTGTAATAGCGTGAAGAGAAACCCGGATGATCTTCTCAGCTGACCTGCAGGGTCTTGCGATTGAAAGTATGATTATGACTACCTGCAACACACTTGAGTCCCTGAGGGTCCACCACTCCTGGAAATCCCCATTGTACCCATGGAAACCAAGTGCTCCTTCTCCAAGGACACCCAGGCTCTGAATCTCCTTAACTCCAAATGATGTTGAACAGGGGTTCCCAACCTTTTTTGATGGCAAGGACTCCTCCCGTTAACTGAGGGGTCTGTATACCCCAGTATAGAGCCACTAGCATGGCCTCAACATGATTTCAACAAAGTGTTGGACTCAGGACCTTTTTGGGGGAAAAAATGTATTTTTCATGGTGATTACTCACCGTGTGTGACCTTCTGCAGAATAAATTACGGAGTTGAGTGGGTGTAAAACTAGGAATGAAGTGAGTTCACTGTAAATATCAAACTGCTTTAGAAACACTAGTTACGTCACTGCTTGGCTCTTCATTTTTAAGAATGAAGGGGGCCTTTTCACAAAGACCTGTTGTTAGATGCCTTTTCACATAGGTCATTGCTGCCGCCACAGAAAACAAAATAAATTGGGTCAATGTTTCCTCAGAAGTACAAATGGTGCTGATGGAATTAAATAAAAATTCCGATTTAGAGAATAATTGGGCCAGAAGTCAGTTTAACTTTGGATAGTTGTCTCAGGAGTAGCCATTGTCTTCAATGAAACTGATCATTTGGAGTGTGCGTCATGATCTCTTACACTCCTCACAGTTCAGAGGCAATAAGTTCAAAGTAAATGTTATTATCAGGATACAGACATATTCGGCACATACAACTCTGGGATTCATTTTTCTGCAGGTTCTCAGCAACCCTATAGAACAGTAATTAGGTATAACAGGATCAATGAAAGCAAAACTGCAAATGCAAATATAAATAAATAGCATTAAATATTGAGAACATGAAGTAACAAGATAAAGAGTCTTTAAAGTGTGGATATTAGTTGAGGGAGCATTTCAACAGAGGAATGTAGTTATTTCCTTTGGTTCAAAAGCCTAATGCTTTTGAGATTGTAACGGTTCTTGAACCTGGTGGTGCGAGTCCTGAGGCTCTTGTACCTTCTACCTGATGGCAGCAGTGAGGAGAGAGCATGGCCTGGGTGGTGAGGATCTCTGATGATGGATCCTGTGACAGCATTTCATGTAGGTGTGCTCAGTGGTTGGGAGGGCATTATCCATGATGGACTGGGCTGAATTAGATTCGGACCAGGTTCAGGTGTATTTGTTTATCACACGTACGTTGAAATACACAGTGAAATGCATCATTTGCATGAACAAATAACATCTGCCAGCATGTCATGCCCACAATGTTCGGCTGAACAACACAAGCAACAACAGCAGCAAAGTAACAACACACAAATGCTGGAGGAACTCAGTAGATCAGGCAGCAACCATGGAAATAAATTAACAGTCATTGTTTTGGGCTGAGGCCCTTCTTCAGAACTGGAAAGGAAGAGGGAAGATGCTAGAATAAAAGACTGGAGAAGGGGGGAAAGAGGGTAGCTTAACGGTGATAGGAGACGTCAGGTGGTTAGGAAAGGTGAAGGGCCGGAGAGTAAGGAATCTGATAGGAGTGGATGGGAGGTGATAGGCAGATGAGATGAGGAAGAGGCCAGAGTGGGGAAGGGAAGGAAATTTTATTTTTTCCTGGAAGGAGAAATCAATATTCATGTCATCAGGTTGGAGGTTACTCGGACGGAATATAAGATGTTGCTCCTCCACCCTGAGGGGGGCCCCATCATGGCACAAGACGATGACTTGCCATAGAAAGGGTGCAGAGGAGATTTACAAGGATATTGCCTGGATTGGGGAGCATGCCTTATGAGAACAGGTTGAGTGAACTTGACCTTTTCTCCTTGGAGCGACGGAGGATGAGAGGTGACCTGATAGAGGTGTATAAGATGATGAGAGGCATTGATTGTGTGGATAGTCAGATGCTTTTACCCAGGGCTGAAATGGTTGCCACAAGAGGACACAGGTTTAAGGTGCTGGGGAGTAGGTACAGAGGAGATGTCAGGGGTAAGTTTTTTACTCAGAGAGTGGTGAGTGTGTGGAATGGGCTGCCGGGAACGGTGGTGGAAGCAGATACGACAGGGTTTTTTTTTAAAAAGAGACTTTTGGATAGGTACATGGAGCTTAGAAAAATAGAGGGCTATGGGTAAGCCTAGTAATTTCTAAGGTCAGGGCATGTGCGGCACAACTTTGTGGGCTGAAGGGCCTGTATTATGAGTTTTCTATGTTTCTAAAAGAAGTTCCTTTTCCACCCATTCATACACACAGACAGGTCTCCAACCCCAGGACAGGGCTTTTCCGGACGATTAGGAATAAGTAACCAGTGTAGAAATTGCCTGTGATCTCCACATCCAGCGAACGTGTAATGAGAAAATATGGCCAGAAATTCAGCCCTGGACAGAGTTATAGAGTCGTAGAGCACTTCAGTATAGAAGCAGACCCTTTGGGCCATCTAGTCCTTGCTGAACTGGTATTCTGCCTAATACTATTGACCTGCACCTGAACCATAGCCCTCATTACACCTCCTATCCATGTACCTATCCAAATTTCTCTCAAAGGCTGAAATTGAATCCCTATCCACGACTTCCAGTGACAGCTCATTCCATACTCCCCCCACCATCCTTGAGTAAAGAAGTTCCTCCTTGTGTTCCCTTAAATATTTTACCTTTCACCCTTAACCTGTGACCTTTAGTTCTAGTCTCATCCAAACCTCAGTGGAAAAAGCCTGCTTGCTTTTGTCGTATCCATACCCCTCATAGTTTTGAGTGCCTCTATCAAATCTCTCCTCATTCCCCTGCACTCCAGGGATTAAAGTCCCAATCTATTCAACCTTTCCCTATAGTTCAGGTCCTCAATTCCAGGCTGCCTGTAAGGGGTTTGTATGTTCTCCCCATGACTGCGTGGGTTTCCTCTGGGTGATCTGGTTTCCTCCCACAGTCCTAAGTCATACCTGTTGATAGGTTAATTGGTCATTGTAAGTTGTCCCGTGATTAGGCTGGGGTTAAATCAGGGACTGCTGGACAGCACAGCTTGAAGTGTCAGAAAGGCCTATTCTACATTGTATCTCAATAAAATTTTAAAACATATATATATATATATTGTAAATACATGCTGGTATTTCAAAAATGGGTTTAATATCATCGGCATATGTCGTGAAATTTGTTAACTTAGTGGCAGCAGTGCAATGCAATACGTGGCAATTTCAAAAAAAACTGAATTACAATAAGTATATATGTAAATCAAATAATTAAATTAAATAAGTACTATAGTGCTAAAACAGAAATTAAAAAGTAGTGAGGTAGTGTTTGTGGTTTCAATGTTCATTCAGAAAATCGGATAACAGCGGGGAAGAAGCTGTTCCTGAATTGCTGAGTGTGTGCCTTCAGGCTTCTGTACCTCCTTCCTGATGGATACAATGAGAACAAGGCATGTCCTGGGTGATGGAGATTCTTAGTGACTGTCTCTGCCTTTTTGAGGCATCGTTCCTTGAAGATGTCCTGTATATTCTGGAGGCCTGTGCCCATGGTGGAGGTGACTAAGCTTACAACTCTCTGCAGTTTATTTCGATCCTGGGCAGTAGCCCCTCCCCCTTCCCCCCCAATAAAATACATGTATTTATGCACATTTTATTCCACATCTGTACTTTAAACTTTTTTTTTATTCTTTATAATTGTTGTATGTTGTTCTCTGGTGCACGTCTCGCCTGGACCAACACACCACAGCAAATTCCTAGTACATGAAAATAAATGTACAGGTTTATGATAAATAAAATTGATTCTTGATCCTCATCTGGTATGAGCTCTAATAGTTAAGCATCTGCTTCTGTGACATAAGTTTCTTTGATTTTTCACTGGTTGGTTACTGCTTCACCCTCACCATCAACCTGCAATGGGTTCTGGCAGGATTCCACCTCTGCAACCAAGGCAGTAGAGAGTCACTTCTACACGAAGAACTCCGGTGTGAAATACATAAAGCGGGAAAGTTCTGCTTTTGCATCCGGAGAGGTCTTTGATGTCGCCCATAATGCACTCTTTATTGGTTTCACATCTGTTAGGGCATTGCTGTTTCAAAGTGAAGTGCTTGTGGAGTCAGTCTCTTTATGCAGTTTACATTTAAGATTGGTTGGAAAGCACTCATTATGTCCCCTCAGACTAGCTTCGCGTCTGTTTATGCGATCCCTGAAATACTCATTAAAAATCTCATGGCTGCAGAAGTTAGTAGCTGGTCAGGAAAATACTACGCATGCAATTAAAACTAAATTTTTCGAAGTATCTTTTCAGATTCAGATTTTGATTTAATGGTCACGTGTATATGGAAACATACAGAGAAACATTTACAACCAACACAACTTGAGGATCTGCTGAGGGGCAGCCCTCAAGGGTCACCACACATTCCAGTATCAATAGAACATTCCCACAGTGCTCGGCAGAGCACAACAAAACGTAACACAGAATGGACAGCAAAACAAAAACACAAGGAAGTCTACAGATGCTGGAAATCCAAAGCAACACAGAGAAAATGCTGGAGGAACTCAGCAGGACAGACAGCAAAGCAAACCCCTTTCCTCCTTCCCGCACACACAGACAGTCCTCCAACTCCAAGATAGGCCTCCAGTCTCCAGGCTTGGGCCATCGAGCTTTGACCTCTTTGTTCTGACGAAGGGTCTCGACCTGAAACGTCGACAGTGCTTCTCCTTATAGATGCTGCCTGGCCTGCTGCGTTCCACCAGCATTTTGTGTGTGTTGTTTGAATTTCCAGCATCTGCAGGTTTCCTCGTGTTTGAGCTTTGACCTCTGGACCTTTTGGCTCCAATCTTCAGTACCAACTCCTGGACTAGCTGATGACAGGACCCTGACAAATTCCGGGCGCGCTGAATGACCAGCCTCGTACCTCCTGCTCACGTAGCCTCTGAACACAGGAAAAGCCTGAACTGTGGACATCCTTCTTCACCCATCCACATTATCTTGGTAAACAGGCAGAAGAATGTAAACAGGCATTCAAAATCAGTTTCATAATAATATAAAAACAGAAAATTAGTGTAAAACTTTGTTTACTTAATAGTAGAGGTTTTAGAGATTTTGCTGGTAGCAGAGTACTAAGAGGATTAACCGGTCAACTCAAAGTGCTTGAAGGCAACTGTGGAGCATGAAGTTTGTTTTCATGATAAGCAGGGCACGCACTTCTATGTAATGGAGCTGCACTTAACCCTGGGAGAAAACTCATTTATTTGCACTATTTATAAGACAGGATTTAAGCCAGAATGTTCCTAGCCTGGCCTGTGCATTTCCCATCGGAGAAACTGTCAAGTTATTCACACTGATACCAAGATTTTCCACTACAATAATTCTTTTTAAACAATATTTATCAACATACAGCATTCTGTTAAAACTCAAAGCAATTTTTAAACGAATTCGAGGAGAGCTTCAGTGATAGAGTGTCGGTTCCGTCAGAATTTTGCTTGCTGGATTATGGTTCAATTCTGCTGCTAACAACAGCACCCTAGATTTTGACAGCAAGCTTTAACATCAATGAGGCAAGCACAAAAAAATGGTATTCTGTCATGTCCTCAAAGTCCCAAACCACCTTTAAAGGAAATGAAGTGTTTTAGAAACATTGATGCAAGAAACATTGCTGTTGATTTTCACACAGCAGTCTCCCAGATTATGACCAGATGATTTGTTTCCGTAGGCATGGTTAATGGATAACTTTCAGCCAGTACTCAGGGGGGATAAGTCCCTGCTGTTTATGTTATAGTGAGAGGACTGATGGGGATGGGGATATTTAATTTAACATTCGAAGTGTGGTACTCCCCTAGTACTATGCCCAACTATTAGCCTGAGTTAGAATCATAGAACACTACAGCGCAGAAACAGCCCTTCGGCCCATCTAGTCCACGCTGAATCCTTATTCTGCCCTGGACCTTAGACCTCAGTATCTCTCCCATCCAGTTACCTGTCCAAATTTCTCTTAAATGTTGAAATCGAGCCGGCATCCACCAGTTCCACACTCGTTTCTATAGTGGGACTTGAACACAGAACTTTCTGAGGTGCCCCCGATCCAATGGGAGTGACAGTCTTGTTTCGTAATTGCCTTCAGACTGTGACACTAGGAGCTTCAGACAGCGGTCAGCATGTTCTCCTGCTCAGGCAAGCCCAATCTCTGAAACCCTTGCATGGGGGCAAGGGTCAGCTTCATTCACCATATCTGCTTACTTGTACCAGGCATTTGCTGTGGTGTGTTGGACTGACGTGCAACAAAAAAAACCCAACATTCAACAATTATAAGAATTTAAAAATATAAAATATGAAGTTGGTAATCATTCCTGTAGTGCAGACGAACAGTGAACCAACAACAAACTTCAGTCCTGCCAAAGGGTTTCGGCCCGCAACATCGTCTGTACTCTTTTCCATTGATGCTGCTTGGCCAGCTGAGTTCCTCCAGCATTTTGTGTGTGTTACCCTGCTTCATCACAGGATGAAAATTTCCATTCCCTCATTGATAGTTGTTCAAGCTTGGGCTTGCAGTTGGGATTTTCTTTGCTTACGCTGTGTCCATTTCTCTGAATAATACCTTGCCATAAAGACCTGCTATCCTGACTGGAATATAAAACCTTGGATATAATGCTAAGGCTTTACAATGTGTGGGTCAGACCACATTTGGAGTATCGTGAGCAGCTTTGGACCGCATATCTAAGAAGGGATGTGCTGGCATCAGAGAGAATCCAGAGAACGAGCCTATGCATGAAAGGGTTAATGTGTGAAGAGCATTTGACAGCTCTGGGCCTGTACACGCTGGAGGCTAGGAGAATGGTGTGTGTGTGTGTAGGGGGTGGGTTGACAGAGCCACTCATTTAAACACACTGATAGGCCTAGATAGAGCGGACATGAAGAGGGTGTTTCTAATAGTGAGGGAGTCTAGGACCAGAGAGCACAACCTCAGAATAGAAGAACATCCCTTTAGAACAGAGATGAGGAGGAGTTTCTTCAGTCAGAGGATGGTGAATCTGTAATTCTGTGAAATTTTCATTGCCACAGATAGCTGTGAAGGTTAAGTGATTGTGTATATTTAAAGCAGAAGCTGTTAGGTTCTTCATTAGAAAAGAAGTCAAAGGTTACAGGGAGAGGCAGGATAAAGGGGATGAGAAGAAAAATAAGTCATCCATGATTGAATGGTGGAGCAGAATTGATGGGCCCAATTCTGTTCCTATATCTTATGGACTCCTGAATGCTACCCCTGAATTCTTTGTATAACTGGCAACGTGAAAATGGGAATACAATATCAGAATTTCCAAGCTAATTTTGGAGAATTAGTGTAAACTTTGGAATTTGGTGTAAACTCTGAGCTCTAAATTAATTTGAATTTGAGTACAATAATATAGCGCATTTTGGTGTTGATTTCTACACTATCTTAAACTAAGATAACATTTCATATGAGAGGAAGAAATCGGATCTTTCCAAAGCCAAGCAGATTTGCTCTTGAGCATCTATCACAATGGCCTTGCAGTTTGTTCCATCCAGGCCATGATCTCTTCGTACTGCTGCTATTATCAAGGAGGTGCAGTAGCCATAGGTCCCACACCACCAGGTTCAGAAAGAGAATTACCCCTCAACCATCTGTCACGATTAGCGCTGGCAACGTCAGAACCCAAGTGCAGAGAAGAGACAAACTCCCGTGTAGAGACAGCGATGAGAGTTTATTCATAATAATTCCAACAGGACAATAATAACATCAGAACATCAATGGCTTGGATGAGTGACACTGCGAGACATAACATTCTCAAAACTAGGACCGCACAATTAGCGCTAATCGGATGTCCGCTTAAATTATATGAGGAATCCCTGATTCGATCAAACACCCATAGCAAGTTTATATAGAAAGCACCAGGAGACCTCAGTACAAAGAGCAAGTCGCTCGAGTAAAACCACAAGGAACTCTAAACGATTAACAACTCTTATTAAACAACAATTAACCAATTCAGGTGCTCTGAAAACCTTGGAGCCCAAAGCTCTCTGGTGCCCCACACAGGCCTGAAGACCTTCAGACCCTTGAACCAAAGTGGATAATTTCATTCATCCCAACACCAAACTGATCCCACAACCTGTGGACTCACTCTCGAGGATTCTACAACTCATGTTCTCCATATTTATTATTTACTTATGAGTTACTATTTTTTCTTCTTTTGTACTTGCACAATGTGTTGTCTTTTGCACATTGGTGGCTTGTCTGTATTTGTTGGGTGCAGCTTTACGTTGATTCTATTGTGCTTCTTTGTATTTATTATGAATAACCGCAAGAAAACGAATCTCTGGGGTGGTATATGGTGACATACCAATACATGTACTTTGACAATAAATCTGGTTTGAACTTTGGGTTACAATGACTTCCAATAACTGCAGGTCCTGGGCAGGTGGAGAACTCTCCTAACATGGTGCACTGCAATTAGAGGCCATTTCCTCTTTGTGATCGCAACAGGAACATTTACTTTGCAGTATCCTATCTGTCTGCCTCTGTATTTTCAGCTGGGTTAGAGATTGTGCAAAATAACCCTTCAACGAAGTAGTAATTTCTTTCACAGCCACCGTCCCTTCTAAATGCTACGTGGATTCGTAACTTTGCTGGCGGCTTCACCTGGTCTAACTGCATGCAGCTGTTTGATGATTGCTTCACATCTGGATAAACTCACGTAAAGAAAATTGGCGAGGTTAACATAACTGCGGTGAATATACCAGCAACCTCTTCACCTTCAGACATACAGCATTAATGCCAGGGCGCTGGAAAACTACGAAACCTTTGCTTATCACTGGCGCTTTAACAGCCCCAACAAAGCTCTTTGCAATCAGCTTATCTTTAAAATTCAAGGCATGTGAAACCCAGCGGCTTGGGATGAACAGCCCACTTTCAAAACAAACACACTTTTCATTTTAAATTCTCTGTTAGAATAATTGGAGAGAAAGGATTAGTCATCTCCGTCGAACTGACCATATTGTGATAAATTATTCTGACTTGCACACAGTTCCTTTTCTTAAATGTGGAAATCTTATTTTTCAAAAATATTGGAAAGAGGGATACAGATATGTTCAATTTGAAAATACTCCGCAATGGGAGGTCTGTGAGAAATCTTTCTGCAGACAGGTGAGAGTGCCAAACTTGCTAAGTAAAGAGATGAGCTCTAAAGATATTAAGAGAAAATCTGCAGATGTGGGAATACAAAGCATAAACACAAAATGCTGGAGGAACTCAGCAGGCCAGACAGCACCTATGGAAAAGAGTATTGTCTATAGATACACTTGGTGGCCATTTTATTTCATACCTTCTGTACCTAATAAAGCAGCCACTGAGTGTATGTTTGTGGTCTTCTGCTGCTGTAGCCCAGCCACTTCAAGGTTCGATGGGTCGTGAGTTCAGAGATGCTCTTCTGCACACCACTGTTGTAACGTGTGGTTATTTGAGTTACTGTCGCCTTCCTGTCAGCTTGAACCAGTCTGACCTCTGACCTCCCTCATTAACAAGGTGTTTTCACCCACAGAACTGCTACTCACTGAATGTTTTTTGTTTTTCACACCATTCACTGTAAACTCTAGAGACCACTGTGTGTGAAAGTCCTGGGAGATCAGCGGTTTCTGAGATACTCAAACCACCCCATCTGGCACCAACAATCATTCCACAGTCAAAGTCACCTAGATCACATTTCTTCCCCATTTTGATGTCTAGCCTAAGCAACCGTGTCTGCATGCTTTTATGCATTGAGTGGCTTCCATTTGATTGGCTGAATAGATATTTGCATTAACAAGTAGGTGCACAGGTGTAATTAATAAAGTGGCCGGTGACGGTTTGCATTATTTGAAAATACAAAGGGATATCAATGAGAATTCTTTTTGCAAAGAGCTTGGAACTTGCTAAGAAAGGAGATGATATCTTTAGATATATTTGGAGGGGTAGACGGTAAGCATTGGAGGCAGCGGTAACTATAGCAACAGGTAAAAGAGGAGACTCAAGTAGAACAACATGGAGCCAAAGGTCCAAGCAGTCTGTATGATACCATTGGTATTTTCAACTTGATAATCTGCTTTCTAACATTCACTGATGCAACTGATGCACCCTTTGGTTATATTAAGGTAATCTTGATGGCACGGTAACGTGGCAGTTAGCATGATGCTGTTAAAGCACCAGTGACCCGGGTTCAAATCCACCACTCTCTGTAGCGAGTTTGTACGTTTTCAATGTGACCATACACTGTACTGTGCACAGTTCTGCATTTAGCTAGGTTGCCTAAGATTTTTGCAGAGTACAGCATTTGTCGACATGGACTGGAGAGCGAGTTTGTAAATTTGGCAGAAGCAAAGGATCCTGGGTGGAGGGGGTGGGACAGGAAGCAGAGAAAGAGGGCCGGGGTTCAGGGTTAGGGGGTAGCATGGGTGCAGACGCACCCAATCCTGAGATACTAGGCAAGTTCACTTGATCAGAAACAATTGCTTTATTAATTATTACAGAATGTCTCTCTGGTGCCTCTCGCTCCATCCCCTCGCCCTTCCCCTTTTCCCAACCATGATTCCCCTCTCCCTGCCCCCTTCCCACTCTCTGCCCACACTAGAGACCCATATCAGAATCAGGTTTATCATCGCTCACGTATGTCATGAACTTTGGATTTTTCTGCACCAGCAGGAAAGTGCAATACATAACATTATTGCAATACTGTGCAAAAGTCTTAGGCAGCCTAGAGATATATTTGTGCCTGAGACTTTTTGCACAGTGCTGTGTGTTTCCTCGGGGTGCTCTGGTTTCGCCTTCCATTCCAAAGACACATGGGTTAGAAGGTTATATGGCTACACAGGTGTAATCAGGCAACATGAACTCATTGGGCTGGGAGGATCTGTTACTGTGCTGTATCTCCAAATAAGTTAAAAATTAATGAACAATCACTGTCCCTATTTTCTTGAATCCAGATTGCACATATTAGCTCATATTAGTCTTGCAAGCTCTCACCTTCTTGCTTCAACATTCTGTTGGTATTTCTGTTCCTGATCTGCTTAGTATTGCTGGAGGTACAAAACCTTCCTGCTTCACAGCTGGTAGCACTGAAAAATCTTTTGCTGATGTGAGGAGGAGGGCCTTAATAAATGGATCTCAAACAACACTTGTGTTACTGTGTCCTGGTTGAGAAGCACAATATTCACTCTCCCCTGCTATACGTAGAGAAGGGATATTATGTGGCTCCATTCCTAATGTAACATCTGTAAATGTACTTGCATCTGCTGGACATTGAGCTCTTCCACTTGATGTATGCCTTTTAGCATCCACTGATTTGTCCTTTGGCAATTAGTCTGTGAGGGAGTTCTCAATTGTCCATCTGTGCTTTGTACCATCGCGTAGTTAGCACTTCACCGTCTATATTCTCGGCTCTCATGTCTGTGAGTCTGAGTCCAGAGGTCTAGAGGCTGGAGGTCGTAGAAGGCCTGCCCTGGAGTTGGAGGACTGTGCGCATGCATGGGTATCTGGGTGGGCGTGAGGAAGGAACGACGCTGGTTTTGCTGCTGTTGTTTTGTTGCTTGTTCTGTCCCGACTTATTTTTTCATGTGTTTGTTTGTTCACTGAGGTACAGCGCGGAATAGGCCCTTCAAGCCACTCCGCCCAGCAATCCTCGATTTAACCCTAGCCTAATCGAGGGACAGTTTACAATGACCGATTAACCGACCAACCAGTACTTCTTCGGGATGTGGGAGGAAACGGGAGCACCTGGAGGAACCCCACACGGTCACGGGGAGAACGTACACAGGCAGCAGTGGGAACTGAACCCGGGTCATGGCTGCCCCATGGGTCGTTCTGCTGAGCATGGTGAATGTGCTATGTTGGAGCCAAAATATATGGCGGCACCTGTTTATTGCCGGTTTATTTTTATTTATTTTTTAAAATTGGATACAGCGCAGAGTAGGCCCTTCCCACGCTGCCCCGGCAAGACCCAGAGGAAACTCACGCGGTTCACGAGGACACATACAGATGGCGTCGAATTGAACTCTGAACTCCGACATCCTGAGCTGTAATAGTGTTGATCTTACCACTATGCCACCAAGGCACCCCAATGAAAATGGCACATCTCCCGGTATGTTTCAATGTAGGTGTGATTAGTAAATCTAAATCCGAATTGCACAGGTTAAAGTCCAGCATCTTGAATAAAGTCGTCAAAGTACTGCAACTGTAGCTAAAAAGCCACAAGATTGTTGAAAAAAATCCTTTTTGTTCAATGGGCTTTCATTAATAGATTTTCCATCTGGTTCAGTTAGGCTTTAACTACCAGATTGAAGAATTTTTTTAAATAAAGTCAAAAGAACATAAGAAAACAGGAGCAGGAGTCGGCTTTCTGGCCTGGCGAGCCTGCTCTGCCATTCAATAAGATCATGGCTGATCTGACCATGGACTCATGGTCACCTACCTGCCTTTTCCCCCTAACCCTTAATTCCCCTACAGTATAAAAATCTATACAACCTTATCTTAAATCTAGTTACTGAGGTAGCCTCTACTGCTTCATTGGGCAGAGAATTCCACAGATAATCCACTCTCTGGGAAAAGCAGTTCCTCCTCATCGCCGTCCTAAACTTACTCCCCTGAATTTTGAGGCTATGTCCCTAGTTCTAGTCTCACCTACAAGTGGAAACAACTTTCTTGCCTCTGTCTTATCTATCCCCTTCATAATTTTATATGTTTCTATAAGATCTCCTCTCATTCTTCTGAATTCCAGTGAGTACAGTTCCAAGTGACTCAAAGCTCTCCTCATGGTCTAATTCCTCATCTCTGGAGTCATCCCGGTGAACCTACTCTGCACCGCCTCTAAAGCCAGTATACCCCTCCTTAACTTGTAATGGGTATTGGGAGGCACTTGAGGTTTCAAAAGAGGGTGCAAAATAAAGGTGCAATGTGCAGTGAGGAAAGTTTGCATGAGCTCAAGCTTTTCTCTCTGGGGTGACAAAGGATTGGGGGGGGGGGTGGGATGGGAAGACCTGATGGATGATAAGAGGCATAGATAGAGTGAACAGCTTTTCCCAGGATGCAATAGAAGAGGACATACTTTCAAGGGCGATTGAAGGAAAGTGTCTTGGGGTGGGGGAGGTGTGGATGTCTTAAGTAGTTTTTCATACTGAGAGTCTTAAGTGCTTGGAAAACACCGCCAGGGTTGGTGGTGGAGGTAGATACGTTAGGAATATTTTAGAGACTCTTAGGTAGGCACATGATTGGTAGGAAATGGAGGACCATTTGGAGGAATGTTGAAAAGTATGGATAGAGAGAGAATGTATCGTATAGTGGGGGAATCTAGGACCAGAAGGTACAGTCTTTAAATATAAGAACGTCCCTTCAGAACAGAGATGAGGAGGAATATCTTTTTTGCCTGAGCATGGTGAATATGTGGAATTAATTGCCACAGACAGTTGTGGAGGTCAAGTCATAGGATATATTAAGGCATAGTCCCCTGATTAGTAAGGGTGTCAGTGTCATATGGTGGGCGCAGAGAATGGAGCCAAATGCAAGGCACAGACACTGGAGACAGTTCCCCACTCAAGGAAGCAGCAAACAGCCTGACCTACCCAGTGAAGGTGAGGACACAAAGGGACAGTTCCAAACAACAACAACAGTTTCTTATCTTGACGCAGCAAGGCTCTGGTCTCACTCCAGCAGTAGAACTTGATAGTGAAACAGGCAAGGTCTCAGATAGAAGGGGAAAAGAAGGGAACAGTCCAGCCTCAGGGTAACAGCAAAGAGAGCCTGGCTTACCCAACAGAGGCAAGGACAAGATACTGACAAGACAAACCAGCAGCCACACTCGATCCCAGGGCCACTTAAATTCCCAGCTCCAAGATGAGCTGCCTATGATTAAGCCCAACTGAAACAAGGGACAGCCAGAAGACCTGGAGTCCAGAGTCAACGGACAGGACCATGAACCGGAACACGGACTTCACGGACTGGACTATGATGTTCAGAGGTTACGGGGAGAAGGCAGGAGAATGGGGATTACAGGGACAATAAATCTGCTATGATAGGCTATGATAGGCCAAATGGCCTAATTCTGCTCCAAAGTCTTATGGTCTTTTCTTACAGCTACCATGCCACTTCGTGCTCCATTTTTGGAAGAAAGTCGGTCGAATGAAGGGTCGGTGTATTAATTAAATGTGGTTGACAGTAACCAGATGGAATAATGGCAAGCTAAAAATTTGAATTGATGACAGGCTTTAAAAATTAAATATTAGTGCAAATGCACCTCTTCAGAATTTTGTAAATAAATTCGTGGCTCTGAATTTTTAAGCAATCCATGTGTGCCAATGTTGTTGAAGTCACAGCTGCTTATGTAAAAATTCGAGTGTACTATCAATCATTTGTGACTGCTGTGGGATGGATTCTGTCCACAACAACATTCATTGCTTTGATATTCTATGATCAATGCTTGCTTCAGCTTCAGAATACTAACAAATCAAACATTCCTAAATGAGCAAATATCCTCTGGAATATATTAGCTGTTGACTTTAATCTCTTCAGTAACTGAGTGGTGAATTGATTGGCAAGTTAGAGAAATTTATTTCAAATAAAAGACAAAAACTAATTTATAACGTGAGAATTTGACTCTAAAGTCTCGTGACTCTAATTAAATATAAATGCAACTGTATGGTTCAAGTAACAAGTGTTAGAAATTGGCTTCAAAAGCCAAACTCACGACCAGTTCCTATTTAACCATGAAGATAGTTAAAAAGAAGAAGAATATAGAAGAAGAATACCCTTAACTCCTGGTGGAGTTGTCGGGGCGCCGTCATGACAAGCTTTTTGCACCAATCTTTTCAGTGATTGCTCATCATATGGTGCTTCTGTAGCATTCTCCAGTTTTTCTTTTACGAGGTCAAGTTAATAGATCGACACTCAACCCAGCACGGATGGAAAACGTGCAAGGGAGCTGGCTGGATTCGAACTCGGGACCATTCACCCTGGAGTCTAGCACTGATGCCACTTTGCCACCAGCAGGCCACGAAGATAGTTATGTATCCCCATATTTCTGCTCATCAGCAAAGCAAGGAGTGCAAGTGCACACACATTGGGTGCCATCTTTAATCTTACAATTTCATCTTTGTTTTCAAATGAATACATTTACATGGTGCAAAGCCAGAAGACAGCAACATTCATCATCAAAGACTTCCATCGCCCAGGCCAAACCCTCTTATCACTGCTACCACCAGGCAGGACGTATAGAAGTTTTCAATCCCAAACCACCAGCTTCATGAGCAGTTGTTACCCTACAACCATCAGCATCCTGAAATGGTGTGGGTAACTTCAATCACCGCTATACTGAACTGGTTCTGTGACCTACAGACTCAATTTCAGGGTCCCCTGATAACTTATGTTATCAGTCATAAATTTTATTTGCATCATTTGTCTTCTTTTGCACATTGGTTGTTTGTCAGTCTTTATCTGATTATGTTTTTTTCATATTCTATCGTGTTTCTTTTTTTCCCTGTGAATGCCTGCAAGAAAATGAATCTCAGAGTAGTATATGGTAATATGTATGTATTTTGATAACAAATTCACTTTGAACTTTGAAATTCCGCACTGATCTTGCTCCCCTGCACCTGGACCTGGAATTAAAGTATGGGCTTAACTTCAGTAATAATTCTCAAAGACTTCCAAAGGAAATGAACCATCGTGCCAACAAATTGTGATAATCTGCCCATTGCCTTCTTTCTCAAGTAGATCTTTTAATTACATCTGACCTGTATTGATTGTTTTGCTATGGAAAAACAAATTTCCCAGCTTGATAAATGAGCTTTTACCAGGTGAAGTGTGCGAACTCGATGCATTTTTGTGTGGCTGCATGTTCATTTTAATTGTGATGTGGTTGAGGATTTATTTTGCTGTCAGTGTATTTTTTTGGCCTTGTAACTATTCGGGCAAGGCACAGATCAAAGAGCAGAGCTTGGATCACTCAATGTAGGATGCCTTTAGAGTGCTTTGCTAATTAGCTGTTTTTTTATTAGCCTCAGGCCCAGAGGAGGTTGGTAAGTGTAGCAGGCATCTTCAAACACTCACCTCCAGCACAGCAGCTAATGAAGGTGATGCTTGCACATACAGGGCACTGCAGAGGCAGGCAGGTCATCACTGTGGAGGGTATCTGTTCCTCTGCCCATGTTCCACAGGGGTTAGTGCAGGTTAACAGGAGTGCAGTGATGACAAATCGTGGTACGTCCTGAGAGTACGGGTCAGCTCAAGTGAGAGAGCAATAGAAGTTGGGCACTTTCAGTGCCGTACAGGGGAGCTAGATAACCTACAGCATTCGTTAAATCCAACAACGCAAGTTTTTTTCTATCGGAGTGACTTAGGTGGATATTGGAGGAGTGAAGTGGGTACTGACAGCTGCTATAGGTTCTCTCCCTCTGTTCTGTCCCTCAGCTTTGTTTTCCTTTTTCCCTCTGGCCTTTTACCCCTCCTCTTTCCCTTTGCTCACCCTCTCAACTGCCCATTACCTGCAACTTTCTGCCTTAGGTTTCCACACCGTTCCCTTTATTCCATGTTCTACTATCCTTTCCTTTTCAATTCTTTCTTCTTCAGCCCTTTGCCTCTTCCATCAATCACCTCCCAGGTTCCACATCATTCTTCACTTCCTTACCTTAACCTCCACACTCATATATTCTGGCTTCTGCTTTCTTTCTTTCAAATCCTGATGGAGGGTCTCAACCTGAAACATTCTCCACTACCTGACTTCTGTGTTCCTGCAGTGTTCTGTGTGTGTTACAGGATGACCTTTTAACCTTGTGCCTCGACTAATAAAAAGCAAGCATTCTTATCGACCTGTGTGGCCACTTTCAAGGAGCTATGAACTTGGATCTCAAGATCTCTCTGCTCAGCAACATTGCTAAGGATCTTACCCTTAACAGAGTACTGTTTCCTTGCATTTGCCCTACCAAGGGGCAACATCTCATATTTATTGGGTTAAACTCCATCTGCCACTTCTCTGCCCATATCTGCAACTGATTTATATTGTGCTATATTCTTTGCTAGTCTTCTGCACTATCCACAACTCCACCAATCATGGACCCCATGCATCTTAATCTTCTGGATTAGCCTCTCGTGAGGCACTTTGTCAACTACAGACAGCATCCACTGCCCTACCCTCATCAATCTCTCTTGTCACCTTATTAAAAAAACTCAATTAAATTGGTAAGGCACGACCTGCCACACACAAAGCCATGCTGGCTCTCCCTAGTTAGGTCATGAGTTTCCAAATGCTCACATATCATATCCCTAAGAATTTTCACCAGTAATTTCCCTACAGCTGACATGAGACTTGCCAGACTATAGTTCCCAGGATTTTCAGAATCAGAATCAGGTTTAATATCACCTACATAGAACAGTACAGCACAGTACAGGTCCTTTGGCCCACAATGTTGTGCTGACCCTTAAACCCCGCCTCCCATATAACCCCTCACTTTAAATTCCTCCATATACCTGTCTTAAATTTCACTAGTGTATCTGCCTCCATACAGACTCAGGCAGTGTATTTCACACACCAACCACTCTCTGAGTAAAAAACTTTCCTCTAATATCCCCTTTGAACTTCCCACCCCCTACCTTAAAGCCATGTCCTCTTGTACTGAGCAGTGTTGCCCTGGGGAAGAGCCACTGGCTGTCCACTCTATCTATTCCTCTTACTATCTTGTATACCTCTATCATGTCTCCTCTCATCCTCCTTCTCTCCAAAGAGTAAAGCCTGAGCTCCTTTAATCTCTGATCATAATGCATACTCTCTTAACCAGGCAGCATCCTGGTAAATCTCCCCTGTACCCTTTCCAATGCTTCCACATCCTTCCTATAGTGAGGCGACCAGAACTGGACAGAGTACTCCAAGTGTGGCCTAACCAGAGTTTTATAGAGCTGCATCATTACCCTGCAACTCTTAAACTCTAACCCTCAACTTATGAAAGCTAATACTCCATAAGCTTTCTTAACTACCCTATCTACCTGAGAGGCAACTTTCAGGGATCTGTGGACATGTACCCCCATATCCCTCATCTCCTTCACACTACCAAGTATCCTGCCATTTACTTTGTACTCTGATTGGAGTTTGTCCTTCCAAAGTGTACCACCTCACACTTCTCCGGGTTGAACTCCATCTGCCACTTCTCAGCCCACTTCTGCATCCTATCAATGTCTCTCTGCAATCTTTGACAATCCTCTACACTATCCACAACACCACCAACCTTTGTGTCATCTGCAAACTTGCCAACCCACCCTTCTGCCCCCACATCCAGGTCGTTAATAAAAATCACGAAAAGCAGAGATCCCAGAACCAATCCTTGTGGGACACCACTAGTCACAACCCTCCAATCTGAATGTACTCCCTCCACCACGACCCTCTGCTTTCTGCACACAAGCCAATTCTGAATCCACCTGGCCAAACTTCCCTGGATCCCATGTCTTCTGACTTTCTGAATAAGCCTACCATGTGGTATCTTCTCAAAAGCCTTGCTAAAATCCAGGTAGATCACATCCACTGCACTACCGTCATCTATATGCCTGGTCACCTCCTCAAAGAACTCTATCAGGCTTGTTAGACATGATCTGCCCTTCACAAAGCCATGCTGACTGTCCCTGATCAGACCATGATTCTCTAGATGCCCATAGATTCTATCTCTAAGAATCTTTTCCAACAGCTTTCCCACCACAGATGTAAGGCTCACTGGTCTATAATTACCCAGACTATCCCTACTACCTTTTTTGAACAAGGGGACAACATTCGCCTTCCTCCAATCCCCTGGTACCATTCCCGTGGACAACGAGGACATAAAGATCCTAGCCAGAGGCTCAGCAATCTCTTCCCTCACCTCATGGAGCAGCCTGGGGAATATTCCGTCAGGCCCCAGGGACTTATCTGTCCTAATGTATTTTAACAGCTCCAGCACCTCTTCTCCCTTAATATCAACATGCTCCGGAACATCAATCTCACTTGTATTGTCCTCACTATCATCAAGTTCCCTCTCATTGGTGAATAGCGAAAAGAAGTATTCATTGAGGACCTCGCTCACTTCCACAGCCTCCAGGCACATCTTCCCACCTTTATCTCTAATCAGTCCTACCTTCACTCCTGAAAACCCTTTGTTCTTCACATCATTGAAGAAAGCCTTGGGGTTTTCCTTTACCCTACTCGCCAAGGCCTTCTCATGCCCCCTTCTTGCTCTCCTCAGCCCTTCTTAAGCTCCTTTCTTGTTACCCTATATTCCTCAATAGACTCATCTGATCCTTGCTTCCTAAACCTCACGTATGCTGCCTTCTTCCATCTGACTAGATTCTGCACCTCACTTGTCACCCTGTATATGTCATGAAATTTGTTAACTTTATGGCTACAGTATAAATAAATACAGAAAAAAAGCTGAGTTAAATTAAATATGTACTGTATATGTCTATTAAATAATTATGTTAAAATAAGTAGTGCAAAAAAACAGAAATAAGAAAGTCCTGAAGTAGTGTTCATGGATTCAATGTCCATTTAGGAATTGGATGGCAGAGGGGAAGAGGCTGTTCCTGAATTACTGAGTGTGTGCCTTCAGGCTTCTGTACCTCCTTCCCGATGGTAACAGTATGAAGAAGGCATGTCCTGGGTGGCTGGGATCCTCAATGATGGACATCACCTTCCAAAGGCATTGCTCCTTGAAGATTCCTTGGGTACCACGGACTAGTATCCATGATGGAGCTGACTAACTTCCCAAGTTTCTGCAACTTACTTCAATCTTGTGCAGAAGCCCCTATATATCAGATGGTGATCCAGTCAGAATACTCTCCACAGTACATTTGTAGATATTTTTGGGTGTTTTACTTGAAAAACCTAATCTCCTCAAACTTGTGATGAAATACAGCTGCTATCTTGCCTTCTTTATAGCCACATCAATATATTGCGTCCATGTTCGATCCTCTGAGATTGTGTCACTCAGGAACTTGAAACTTGACATTTCAGGCCAAGACCCTTCATCAGATATTTGCATTGTCCAGGTGATCCAAGGCTGCATGGAGAACCATTGAAATTGCATCTGCTGTAGACCTATTGTGGCAATAGGTAAATTGCAGTGGGTCCAGGTACTTCCTCAAACAGGTGTTTGTCAGGTCTCAGATGTACAAAGTCAGATTTAACCCTTAACATAAAGAACAAACTTAAGACTCACATCTCCCAGCTCTCTCGTTTTCCTTTGAATTAGTTTAATGTTTTGAAGTTACAAAAGTATAACAGCTTTGATAAAGGCTCTCAGTCTGAAACATCGACTCTTTAATCCTCTCCATCAATGCTGTCTGACCTGCTGACTTCCTGCGGCACTTTGTGTGTGTTGCTCAAGATTTCCGGCATCTGCAGAATCTCTTGTGTGTTTATGATTTGTGCATTTTTGCAGTCTTGGAATAGGAATTTTGCAGAAATGTATTTTGAAGCAAATTAGTTGAGTGGGTTGCTGGAACAGATGTTAGCACACCCAGTAACATTCGCTGAATGGCCGGGATTTTCATCATGTGTCACTGACATAAAGGAGCAGAGTTAAATCTGCATCTTGGCATTGTGTCGGAGAGTATACTAGTACTTGAAACTTGTTTTGAACACTTACAAAAATATATTTACAGAATGCGGGTGACGCTGGCAAAGCAAGTGCAGATTGTTCATTCCAAACTCACCTTGATGAGGAGGTGCTATCCTGTTTTCTTGAACCACTAAGAGTCTTTCCTTCAAAGGTACTCCCACTGTTGGGCTGGAAGTTCCCAGAGTTGGGACACCCACTTTATACCGATAGCCCTAGACCTGTCAACTCCTCTAAACACCAGTTTCCTCGTAACTTTTGTGATAACGTTGAACAAAATTAGTTTCAATTGCAAATATCAGAAAACTTTAATTGTAACAAAAGCTAAGACTGAAAGTGAAGTTGAATTGTCTTTTTTTTCTAAAATGGAGATAGTGCACTGTTCAAGGACAGCACAGTCTCTGTAGTGTCTAATATAGTTCCAAGCCTCAGTCTCACTGGCCTGCTCAGTCCAGATGCAAGTGACAAGCTTTAGGACAGAAATCTGGGAAGATCAAGTAAGGAGACACTGGTGGAAGTACAAACCCCATTTCCAGAAAAGTTGGGATATTTTCCAAAATGCAATAAAAACAAAAATCTGTGATAAGTTAATTCACGTGAAACTTTATTTAACTGACAAAAGTACAAAGAAAAGATTTTCAATAGTTTTACTGACCAACTTAATTGTATTTTGTAAATATACACAAATTTAGAATTTGATGGCTGCAACACACTCAACAAAAGTTGGGACAGAGGCATGTTTACCATTGTGTTACATCACCTTTCCTTTTAATAACACTTTTTAATCGTTTTGGAACTGATACTAATTGTAGTAGATTTGCAATTGGAAATCTTGTCCATTCTTGCTTGTTATAAGACTTCAGCTGCTCAACAGTCCGTGGTCTCCGTTGTCTGATTCTCCTCTTCATGATGCGCCATACATTTTCAATAGGAGATAGATCTGGACTGGCAGCAGGCCAGTCAAGCACACACACTCTGTGTCTACAAAGCCACGCTGTTGTAGCCCGTGCAGAATGTGGTCTGGCATTGTCCTGCTGAAATAAGCATGGACGTCCAGGGAAGAGACATCGCCTTGATGGCAACATATGTCTCTCTATTTTCCTAATATACGCCTCAGAGTCAATGGTACCTTCACATACATGCAACTCACCCATGCCGTGGGCACTGATGCACCCCCATACCATCACAGATGCTGGCTTTTGCACCTTTCGCTGATAACAATCAGGATGGTCGTTTTCATCTTTGGCACGGAGAACTGGACCCCTGTTTTTTCTGAAAACTAGCTGAAATGTGGACTCACCTGACCACAGCACACGGTTCCACAGTCTTTCAGTCCATCTGAGATGAGCTTGGGCCCAAAGAACTCGCCGACGTTTCTGCATAGAGTTGATGTATGGCTTCCTCCTTGCGTAATACAGTTCCAAGTTGCATTTCTGGATGCAGCGACAGACTGTGTTAAGTGACAATGGTTTTCCGAAGTACTCCCGAGCCCAGGTGGCTATAATTGTCACAGTAGCATGACGGTTTGTTAGGCAGTGCCACCTGAGGGCTCGAAGATCAAGCGCATTCAACGGTGGTTTCCGACCTTGCCCTTTATGCACTGAGATGTCTCTGAATTCTCTGAATCTTTTCACAATATTATGTACTGTAGATGTTGAAAGACCTAAATTCTCTGCAATCTTGCATTGGGAAATGTTCCTTTTGAACTGACTAACACTTCTCTCACGAATTTTGGCACAAGGGGGTGAGCCACGACCCATCCTTGCTTGCAAAGACTGAGCCTTTGATGGACACTACTTTTATACCCAGTTATGATACCTCACCTGCTACCAATTAGCCTGCTTAATGTGGAGTCTTCCAAACCGGTGTTACTTGAATATTCTGTGCACTTTTCAATCTTATTTTACCTCTGTCCCAACTTCTGTTGAGTGTGTTACAGCCATCAAATTCTAAATTTCTGTATATTTACAAAATACAATTAAGACGGTCAGTAAAACTGTTGAAAATCTTTTCTTTGTACTTTTGTCAGTTAAATAAAGGTTCATGTGAATTAACATATCACAGATTTTTGTTTTTATTGCATTTTGGAAAATATCCCAACTTTTCTGGAAATGGGGTTTGTAAAACCTTGCTTTCTCCCCACTGCACTAAGACTCATCTTGAACTGGTGATTACATCACTTTGGCCACAAAGTGTTCCTTCCACTTGGGGTTATTTTGAGTGCAGCACTACGTACGTAGGTAATAGAATGCTACAGGACAGAGACAGGCCCTTTGGCCCATCTAGGCTATGCCAAGCTATTAATTTGCCTAGTCCCATTGACCTGCAATAGATTCATAAAATACTACCATGAATGCACCCAGCTCGTAACTGAAGAAGCACACATACTCTGAGTACACTTTGAGCTGGATGGGAGCCTCAGCTTTCAGACGTGAAGGCTGGGCTTGGCACACAGCTTGCTCAACCCTGCCAATATACTGACAATATTCTTCAGCCACTGTCCAGAGATGGAACAATAGCTGAAACCTTCCCAACGGGTGCAGTGCTGAAGCATACAGGTACAAGCACTTTGACACTTCCCTTCTGAGAGTATACTGTTCCGTCAGAGAAGAAGCCGATGACTATTGCAGCTTTTTAAATTACTTTTTGATCTCAGGCAACTAATGCAGCAAGCGTGGTATTTTCCTTGGCAGGGTGTGAATATGACATATCCACCTCTCAAGGTTAAAGTTTAATCGTCAGTCACCCATACATGAATACCCTTGAATGCAGCCAAACAAAACAGCGTTACTCCAGGGATAAGATGCAAAATACAGTACCAACAGTCATGCACATCACAAGGCACATATAAGGCAGCAAGCACAAATAAGATATCAGTAAAATATAGTTACAAAAAAAATAGTTCAGGACCCTGAGTCCATAAATGTTACAGCAGTCTGCAGTCAAACACAGTACGGTTTATCTTCTGCCATGTGAACATGGGAGTGGGGAGGGGGCAGCACTGACTCCAGGCCACACCGTCTCCAGTGTCTCCCTCCTGCATGGCTGTACACAGACGGTACCACAGCTTGAGGCCTAGTCCTGGCTACGACTGAGACCACGCAGCTAACCCCACTGTCGGCCAATAAATCAGTGAATCAGACTGGAAGAATTCCGCATTAACAGTGTCCAACAAGGTCTTGTGATGAAAAGAAAAGTGACTGAAACAATCACTTGCTGTTAAACTGCCCACTGCCTTCACTCACTGGCTCCTCCAATGCAGGCAGCAGCACTGTCTTCACCAAGTCCAGCTCCTTCCATTTCTCCACCAACCAGCGACTCAGTGCTTAATGTCCAGCAGGGTCTTGCACTCATTAAAAAAAAATGTTTAACAAAGACGAACTTAAGGTCAGTCTTCAGGTACAGAACAATATCCATGTCTTTGCTACTAATGACTGAGAGATTTTGAACATTTAGATAAACAATGTATTCCTCTTGGTAATGTACAACAGCAATGTGGTTAACCATGTTAGGGCGACACGGTAGCGTCGTGGTTAGCACAACACTTTACAGTATCAGCGACACAGGTTCAATTCCCGCCACTGCCTGTAAGGAGTTTGTACGTTCTCCCTATGACCTCGTGGTTTCCTCCGGGTGTTCTCATTTCCTCCCATAGTCCAAAGATGTACCGGTCAGTGGGTTAGTTGGTCATTGTAACTTGTCCTGTGATTAGGCTAGGGTTCAATCAGGGTTTGCTGGGTGCTGACTCCATGCTGTATCTCAATAAATAAATTAATTTAATTTACAAAAACAAACAATGCTCCCTCACTCAAGGTTAATTCCATTTTGTATATTTTTATTGCCACAAAGTACAGACAGTTTGAAAAAGGAGGGGATGAAAAAGATAAAGATTAGCTTTATTTGTCACACGTACGTTGAAGCATACAGTGAAATGCCTCACTTGTGTTAATTCAAGCTTAGGTTGGGCTGGGCGAGTGTCACCGGGCTTCTGGCACCTACATAGCATGCCCACGACTCACTGATCCTAACCGGAATGTGCGAGGAAGTGTGAGGAAAGCAAGCCGTCAGGTGGCGTGCATACGAACTCCTTACAGGAAACCGTACCCCCACTCAGCGACTACTGAGCCTGCGAGTGTCGCCCTTCATTTCCTGCGGCAACAAAGTACACCCACAGCTAAACAGACCAGAACAAGCGACAAAACAGCAACAGAAAGTCTGTGGTGGTCACCAGCGGACTTAAGTGCAGGAGTCACAGAGACTTCAGCAATTTAAACAAAACTGGAGACTTAGAAATTAACCAGAAAAAAAACAAACAAGCGCTCAGGCAAACTATACAGAACCTTGGTGAACTGAAATCACTCCCAATACACAGAAGAACTCGGTCACCAGGCAAGGAACCAGAACGACCCAGCAAAGAAGGGTTGGCATGCCCCCCTCCCCCCGAAATACACCCTGGAGCATATAGGAATTCAGGGCCAATCAGACAATATGCGTCCAGCTGGGGCAATAATCCCTAAAGCCAATAACTACAACACAAGACATTGAAAATACTGTGCTAATTGCATTATCCCAAGGTGAATAAAAGTGATAATACAAGGAGAACATAAAAATCCCCGTAATACCAACTGGGACACTTGAAAAACAAAGTGAAAACCCAGAACTAGACCAAAGACAACCATTTAGACAAAAAGGGCAAACAATCAAAGGAACCCTGTATACCCACGAGGTGAAACTGAGAAAATACAGTACACATGCTAACTAAAAGAAATCTTTTTTTTAAGAAAAAAATGACCCGTGGTTGTGACAAAAACAAGCCCCTTTCCTCCCTGTAACAAACCACCCTTTCACACACACAGTCCTCCAACCCCAGGACAGGCATCTGAGCCTCAAGTAGACTCGAGAGCAACAGGCCTCTGATACCCCCAGTGGACATCAGGGTGTAGCCATAGAATTCTGCGGGTAAGTCAAAAGAAAAATAATATGCAGGAAGAAAAAGCTGTTCCAATAAAGGTAAAAACATTACTGGAAAATTCCTCTTCTACCCCCTCAGGCCACTGAAATAGGTCCAGGACATCACATTGAGCTTGTGTTTTTTAATCACCAATCCACTTACCTTTTTATATGAACCAAGGCCAAGAACTGGTTCACCACACTCCTGAACAAACATGCTTTCAAATGTGTGACACACATACCTCTCAATCTGTCAGACAGATCTAATCTGTCAATAATTTACTTTTAATAATCTAATTTTTAAAATCTTTCTTTGGCATCAATGATCTTTATACTGATAAAAGCACATAGTGGGCAAATTCATTCTTAAAGGAAATCTCCCAAAATAAAGTAATATTTCACAGAAACAGACCAAACGCTATTTGGCACGTCCTTGAGAATTCTGTCCAACCAATCACTTTAACTCTACCTCTCTCAGTTTTCAGTTCAGCGTTTCTGTTTGTACTGCTACCTTTGCACTGTTTTTCCACCCATCTTCTCCCTCACCTTGGTTTCATCTGTCAGATTGTACTCCTTTCGCTCATTCCACCTTCTTATTCTGCCTTCAGCATTCCCCCCCCCCCCCCCCCCCGCCACCACCTCGTTTCCAGTCCTGATGAAGGGTCTCGGCCCAAAATGGCGACTGTTTATTCTTCTCCGTAGATGCTGCCTGACCTGCTGAGTTCCTCCACTGTTCTACGTGTGCTGCATCTGCAAGAATCACTTGTGCTTTTGATTGCATATTTATCATTACTACATCTCTGAGGGGAAGGAACTGTTGGTGTTTCAAATTGAAGACCTGCAATGAACCTTGCTCCTCAATGCGCTGAGCTCCTCCAGCAGATTTCAGTATCTGCAGACTCCTGTTCCTCTGAGGTTGTGAAGGCACTGGGTTTGCTGATCCCGAAGGTTATAAACTCAAGCAAAGACCTTAAACCCTTTGGGATCCAAATAGCTGCAAATACTCTCACTAAAGAGGGATAATACTATAACTACCCAATCTTTAAAGACTAGTTTGCTTTCCACAGCAAGCTTTAGATGGCAATACCCACTATTTGAGTGGTGAATCCCACCTCTCCTTGCAAGGAGAAGATACTTCCAGCTATCAAAGTAGTTTAAAACACAGTTCATTTATTTACAGTGATATGTTTGAATCCCTGCATTCTGATACACATTTAAAGCTCTCAGACGATTTTAATGTTAAACATTTATTTCCCAATTACAAAAGACAAAGCATTTCTTAAACTTAAGGGATTTCCAAGATACAAATACAATTCCTATAAACCAAAAAGACATGTTATATGGACGAACAAGTCGCCTGTTGCAGAAACCAAAGATAGAAGAATGGATTCTATTCATCCCGTTTTTCTGTCATTCTTCAACAACTCCTTATACTCAATTATACCACAAATTATATTTCCTCAGATGACCTTTCAACACAAGCAGTCTAAAAGCATTTTGGACACATACTTCTTAAGCTACCCACCATTAATGTTGTAAAGCTGTGAAGCTAACATCTTAGTTATTTACTTATTGAGGTAGAGAGTGGAATAGGCCTTTCTGGCCCTTCGAGCCGCTCCAACCAACAACCCCTGATTTAACCCTGCCTGAATCATGGGACAGTTTGCAATGACCAACTAACCTAACGACCAGTACTTCTTTGGACTGTGGGAGCAAACTGGAGGAAACCCACAGGCAGGGGTGGGAAGCAAACCCGTGTCGCTGGTACAGTGAAGCACTGTGCTGCCCCCAAGTACATAAAGTCTTCCGATTGTAAACACTTCATAGTTATTGATAGGCAAAATTATGTTGTCCATCTGTTTTGCAAGCTTCGTTGAAGCAAGCAACTTTAAAAGTCAGATTGTCTGTTTGAAACAACCCATTGTCTTATTCTGCATCTTGAGAAGTAATAAAGGTGTGATGGGCTAAGCCTTACTTCTCCCAGACAGAATGTTTGTTTGCCAAAGTTGGTCTTTAGACAATACTTGTTTTAACCTCAAGGAGATTAATACTGGCCATTTGCATTTCAAGAACTGAAGACTGACTGACCAGAAATCAAAAGGATTGTTAGTTGGAAGTTCATTTACATCTGTGATCTTTCAAGTGGCAGATGCTGTGTTTAGAAAGATTATCAAAAAACAAAGAAAAAAAGAGGCCTATTAGCCCAGAAGCGAATATCTATCAAATGTTAATGAATAGCTTTATTTGACACAAGTACATTGAAACATAAGTGAAATGCATCTTTTTGCATTAAATCAAGTCAGTGAGGATTGTGCTGGGCAGCCTGCAAGTATTGCCGTGCTTCAGGCATGCCCACAACTCACTAGCTCTAATCAAATGCACTGTATGCCTTTGGAGTGTGGGAGGAAACAAAGCACGTGGAGAAAACTCACTAGGAGAATGCACAAATTGCTTACCGACGATGGCGGGAATTGAACCCCTCTCTAACAGCTGGCTGCTGTAAAGGGGTGCGCTAACCATTACCCTACCATGCATTGGTTAATTGGCCATGGTAACTTTGTGAACAGTGGGATAGAAGCTGTCCTTGAGCCTGGTGGTACATGCATTAATGCTTCTATATATTCTACCCGATGGGGGAGGGGAGAAGAGAGAAGGTCCGGAATGGGTGGGGTATTTGATTATGCTGGCTGTTTTACTGAGGCAGTGAAAAAAATAGAGGGAGTCCATGGAGGGGAATCTGGTTACTGTGATGTGCTGAGCTGTTTCCATAATTCTCTGCAGTTCCTTCTAGTAGTCTGATGCAGAGCAGCTGCCATAGCAAGCTGTTATACAAGCGGAGAGAATTCTTTCTATGATGTATGGGTAATATTTGGTAATGGTCGAAGGTATATGCCAAGTTTCTTTAGTCTCCTGGAGAAGTTGATGCATTGGTGAGCTTTGTTAGTTGTGACATCAACATGGCTGAACCAGGACAGTCCATAGGTGATGCTCACTCCTTGGAACTCGAGGCTCTCAACCCCCTCGATCTCAACAGTCGATGTAGACAGGAGTGTATGCACCTCACCCCATCCCACCCAATTAAGATGACACCTGCTTTAAGAAAAGGAACATATACCCACAGTGGCCACTTTATCAGGTACAAGTGTGGAATGCAGTGTGACCTTCTGCTGCTGTAGCTCATCCACTTCAAGTTTCGACGTGTTGTGCGTTTGGAGATGCTCTTCTGCACACCACTGTTGTAATGTGTGGCTATTTGAGTTACTGTCGCCTTCCGCTCAGTTTGAATCAGCCTGACCTCTCTCATTAACAAGGTGTTCTTGCTCACAGAACTGCTGCACATTGGATGCTTTTTGCTCTTTGCACCGTTCTCTGTAAACTCCAGAGGCTGTGCGTGAAAATTCCGGGAGATCAGCAGTTTCTGAGATACTCAGACCACCCCGTCTGGCACTAAACAAAATGGTCAAAATCACTTAGGTCACATTTCTTCCCCATTCTGATGTTTGGTCTGAACAACAACTGAACCTCTTGCCCATGCCTGCATGCTTTTATGCATTGAGTTGCTGCCACGTGATTGGCTGATTAGATATTTGCATTAACAAGCAGGTGCACAGGTGAATGTGACTGGAGATTCATTTCCAATTACCAATCTCAAAGTGATTATTTGTACAATCCTCTTCTGAACAGCACTGAGAAGACTGTGTTTTAAAGAACAATATTTCCTACTGAGTTGTCTTGCACCGGAAGAATAACAATACTTATTCATTGTGAAATCTGGTTTGTAATTTATAGTAACATTTGCTTTAAGTTTTGTGTGGGAGAGAATATCTGAGAATATATCAGAGTGCAGATATCAAACGTGATTCAAACTGCATTTTAAGATGGTACAGCAATAAGGCATGGTGCCCAGAAAGAGATGCAGTGAATCTCTTTTACTGAACATATTTGTGAGTGATGTGTTTGAATATGATGCTGCTGATGTTTGAGCAAATTACGTGCAAGAGATAAAGTTGTCAAGAGGGTAGAAAAACTGATGCCTCTTTTTTCTTAAATAATGCTGTAAATATGCAAAGCAGTGTTATTTAATTTGGTTTAAGTTGTATATTTTTTAAAGGTCAAATGACACCGTAGTTTATTCCTGGTTTTATACATTCCACCCAAAGACTAAACCAGCGCTCGCTCTTTAAACAAGATGATTCACAAGGAGCCAAACTGCACAGATTAGGCAGACAGTAGCTCCAGTCACTCACCGTCACTTCTGGAGTCTGCGGCTGATCAAGCTTCCAAGGAAATGATAGCACTCTCTTTTTCTTCTCTCTTGTGTATGTTGCTGGAGACAGTTTCCAGTTCAATGTTTTTTGAATTTTCTCCTCCTGTTGCAAGGCAGATGGATTAACTGAACTGAACTCGCCCAGTTTCTTTTGTAGGGCTAAATTGCTGTAAGGTGTGGATCCATTTCTACTCTTTGGTGCAGTATAACAGGGAGTGGCAAAGGTACACAGGTAAATGGGTGGCATGGTAGTGTAGCGGTTAGTGTAACGCGATAACAGCGCTAATGACCTGGGTTCAATTCCCACCACTGTCTGTAAGGAGTTTGTATGTTCTCCCTGTGATCGCTTAGGTTTCCTTCGGGTGCTCCGATCTCCTTCCACGTTCCTAAGATGTATGGGTTAGTAGGTTAATTGATCACATGGGTGTCATTGGGTGGCACGGACTCGTTGGGTCAGGGGGGCCTGTTACCGTGGCAATCTCTAAATAAGTAAATAAACAGGCAAACAGCCCAGACAGTTTTGCTCCACAAATCCCCGAAGGAAAGTTTGAAGTTCCAAGTAAATTTATGATCACCCTGAGATTCATTTTCTTACAGGCATTCACAATGGACCAAAGAAATACAATACAATGAAAAACTACACACCGACAGAGACCGACAAGATAACTAATGCACAAAAGAAGACAAATCGTGCAAATAAAAACAAGTAAATAATACTGAGAACATGAGTTGTAAGGAGTCCTTGTAAGTGAGTCTGCAGATTATGGAGTTAGTTTAGAGTTGTGGAGAGTGAAGTTACCTACACAGGTCCAGGAGAACACTGGTTATAGTCCATGCTGGACTGCTTAGGTCATCAATCTGCACCCACACCATAGCCCTCCATACCCTCCGATCCACATTTTTATCCAAATTTCTCTTAAATGTTGAAGTCGAACGCACATCCAGCACTTTTGCTGACAACCTTGTTCCACACTCTCACCACTCTCTGTGTGAAGAAGTTCCCTCACATATTTCCTTTAAGCATTTCACCTTTCACCCTTAACCTATGACCTCTATTTCCAGTCTCACTCAACCTCAGTGTAAAAAGCTTACTTGCAATTACCCTATCTATACTCCTCATAATTTTGTATACTTCTTTCAAATTTCCCCTCATTAAGTACATCTGGGTACTTTGATAATAAGCTGTCTTTGACTTTCCTGGCCACTCAAACTTTGCGTGCAACTTGTTTATTTATTGAGATACAGTGTGGAACAGGCCCTTCCGGCCTATCGTGATGCGTCGCCCAGTAACCCCCGATTTCACTCTAGCCTAGTCATGGGACAATTTACAATGACCAACTAACCTACCAACCAGTACATCTTTGGATTGTGGGAGGAAACCCACCCAGTCATGGAGAGAAAGTAGAAACTCCTTACAGACAGCAGCAGGAATTGTTGCGAATGGAGCCTCTTTGAATATCCTAAAGTAAGAGGTAGACCCAGTCCAAATGGAGATATCTTCCTTGAAAATACTTGCAACATTTTGGACAGAAAATGGTGGTGGGGAGCCAGGGGAGGGCTGCTCATCAATTCCCTGCAGTTGCAACAGATATGGTCCTTGTGGCTAAAGGGATTGGGGGTATGGAGAGAAAGCAGGTGCAGGGTTCTGAGTTGGATGATTGGCCATGATCATACTGAATGGCGGTGCAGGCTCGAAGGGCTGAATGGCCTACTCCTGCACCTATTTTCTATGTTTCTTTGAAATAATGTTGTTGGCAATGGGCTAAGGATCTGAGCAGGAACACAGATTTCTTCTTCCTGAACTGCACGTTTGATAGCTTTTCAACATCCAGCTTCAGCCCCCGCCCACCCCCCCACCCCCCCACCACCACTCACCACTGAGTGGTTATAACGCTCTTATTGTAGTCACTGGCTGACCCACAGGATGAGGTCATGAACTTAATGCAGATTTCCCAGTCCAGCAGCCACCTATGGCTGTTCCAAAACAAAGAGACATTTATGCCCTGGGCTTGATTGTGTTGTGAGCAATAGCTCCCCCTGAGAATCCCTCCTGGAATTATTCTTGCAGAGAAAGGAGCACACATAAATATCCGCATTTCTCCTAAACTATTTTACAGACAGGCTGGAGGCTAATAAAAGCAGTTAACTCATGTTTCAATTGCTGTTTATTGTTAATTGTTCCACTGGAACCAGTGCCTTCAGATGGCAAAGTTTAAATCTTACTGTCCAAACAGCAGAGCCACTCTCCCGCTGTATCCTCCTTTGAACTGCTGCTTAGGGTAAACCATCCTTTGAGGTCATCTGCCTTTGTGTTGCTTTACGCAGCTCCCTCAGGAAACACTGCAGATCTTGGGGCAGCGCTACACGTTACAAGGGCAACACACACACACACACACAAACACCCCCCCCCCCCCCCTCAGGCCAGGCAGCATCTTTGCAGGGGAATAAACAGTGACGTTTCAGGCCAAGACTTTTCCACATGACTGAAATGGAGAGGGGAAGAAGCCAGAATTTACTTATTTATTGAGATACAGTAAGGAATAGGCCTTTCTGGCCCTTTGAGCCACACCATCCAGTAACCCCAGTTTTAACCCGAGCCTAATCGTGGGACAATTTACAATGATCAAATAACCTATCAACCAGTACGTCTTTGGACTGTGGGAGGAAGCTCCATGCGGTCACGGGGAGAATGTACAACTCCTTACAGACAGGCGGAAATTGAACCCAGGTTGCCTGTACTGTAAAGCGCTGTGCTAAGTCTGCTACTCCGCTGCCTAAGAAGATGGGGGTAGGAAAAGGAGTACAAGCTGTAAGTGGTAGGTGAAACCAGCTGAGGGGGAAGAGTAGGTGACTGGAGGAGAGGGATGAAATAAGAATGCAAACACAAGGAAATCTGCAGATGCTGGAAATTCAAGCAACACACACAAAATGCTGGTGGAACGCAGCAGGCCAGGCAGCATCAATAGGAAGAAGTATACTCGACATTTTGGGCAGGGACCCTTCGTCAGGACTAGATGAAGGTAGTTAGTCCTGACAAAGGGTCTCAGCCTGAAACATTGACTGTACTTCTTCCTGTAGATGCTGCCTGGCCTGCTGCTTTTTTACTAGCATTTTGTGTGTGTTGATGAAATAAGAAACTGGGAGGTGATTGGTGGAAGATGAAAAGGGCTGTAAAAGAAGGAATCTGATAGGAGAGAACAGTGACCCTGGGAGAAAGGGAAGGAGGAGAGGAACCAAAGAGGCCCACTGGGACATTAAAAATTACTTTTAGTTACAATAAATCACCAAATAAATAGTGCAAAAGAGGGTTCATAGACTGTTTAGAAATCTGATGGCAGAGGGGAAGAAGCTGTTCCTAAAATCTGAGTATATGTCTTTAGGCTCCCATATCCCCTACTTGATGGTAGGAATGAGAAGAGGACATGTCTCTGATGGTGAGGGTACTGAGTGATGGATGCTGCCTTCTTAAAGCATCTCCGCCTGAAAATGATTTTGGTGGGGAGTCGCAGGGAAAACATTAAAAAGGTCAAAATAAGTTTATTACCCAAGGAAGGTATACGTTACCATACACGGCCCTGAGATTCGTTTTCTCACAGGGATTTACAGGACAAAATAAATTGAGTAGATTTTTAATGAAAAAATGCATAAATAGACTTAGCCTGACAGATAACCAATGTGCAAAAGAAGACAGATTGTGAAAATAGAACTCGTACTGAGAACGTGAGGTATAAAGAATCCTGGAAAGTGGGTCTGTGGGTTGTAGCATCAGTTCAGAGTCGTGGTGTGTGACGTTATCCACGCTGGTTCAGTAGCCTGATGGTTGTAGGGTAATAACTGTTCCTGAACCTGGTGCTGTGGGTCCTGAGGCTCCTGGACCTCCTGTCCAAAGGTAGCAGCAAGATGATGGTATGGTCTGGTTAGTGGGGGGCCTTCAATGGTGGATGTTTATTATCACTGACATATGAAATTTATTGTTTTCTGCAGAGGTACAGTGCAGCACACACTGGGCCCATTCACCATGAGATTTCTGAACCCATCAACACTACCTCAATTTTTCACTCTGTTTTTGCACTGTTTAGTTAATTTAACCTTTTTAGATATATTTCTTATGCAATGTATAGTTTTTTATTATTATATATGGGAGTGTACTGCTGCTGCAAAACAACAAATTCCGTGACGTATGTCAGTGTTATTAACCCTGATTCTGATATACAGTAGTATATATACGTGTAAGAAATAGATAAATAAATAAATCTGTAGTGGTGAAATAAGGAGTTAGTGAACACAAACCATTCAGAAATCTGATGGCAGATTGGGAGAAGCTCTTCTTAACGCATTAAGTGTGTGTCTTTAGGCTCCGGTACCTCTTCCCTGATGGCAGTAATGAGAAAAGGGCCTATTCTGAGTGGTGGCGGTCCCTGATAATGGATGCTGACGATGTCCTCGATGCTGAGAGGCTATTGTACATGATGGTGCTGACTGAGTTTACAGTCCTCTGCAGCTTCCGCCTATCCTGTGCAGTGGCCCCTCCATACCGGTAATAAGAGAAATGATCGTTGGTCTTGTTACAAGAACACATGCGCCTGCCAGAGGAAAGGTGAGAGTACCAAGAGGAATCTCATAAGCAACATAGTTGGAGATGTGAATTATCGGAGATTTCTTCCAACAGTGAAAGAGCAGGATGTGGACAGAACTAGGTCAAATTAAGCACCTGTGAGGTACAAATACAGTGAAGAACTTAAAGCATCATAGACAGCAATGTAGAATGTACATTGCACATAAATCCTTGGGGGAACCTTATGAGATCCCAAGACCATAAAACAAGTCCAGAATTAGTTCATTCGGCCCATTAAGCCTGCTCCATCATTCCATCAAGGCTGATTTATTATCCCTCTCTACCCCATTGTCCTGCCTTCTCCCCGTAACCTTTGATGCCCTGACTAAACAAGAATCTATCAACCTCTGTTTTAAATATACCCAATGGTTTGGCCTCTATGGCTGTCTGTGGCAATGAATTATACAGATTCACCACTCATGAGGTTTACTGAAATGATTTTAATAGCAGGTAGTTAATCCTTACAAATGCAGTGCTGTTTCTTTTAGTATCCTGTGGTGACTTTCAGTTGACAGGAGTGCTTTAAGCAGCCAAGCTAGTGGTGAGGCTTTGAACAGTGTCTTGAATTCCTCACTTATGAGATTCAGAAGGTATAAATCCCACCCAAAAGGTAGTTTCCATTTGTTCAACATTCCTAGCATTCATAATCTTTACAACGGACAAAGACAGCCAAGTCACCCTTTGTGCCTTCTTCCCCTTTTGGCTGATGGTAGGGGAAATATTCCTGTGGTTTTCAATTGTTTGCCTGCATAGCATGCCAGCCAATGAACTCAAGGTGAATTGTAAAAGCTTTATTGTGATTGAAGTTCAGCTGACACATGAATGATAGAAAAAATACTTCCTGTACCTAATAAAGTCGCCACTGAGCGTATGATCGTGGTTTTCTGCTGCTGTGGCCCAGAAGATGCTCTTCTGCACCCCACTGTTGTAACTTGTGCTTGTTTGAGTTACTCCCCCTTTCCTGTCAGCTTGAATCAGTCTGGCCATTCTCCTCTGACCTCACTCACTAACAAAGCATTTTTGCCCACAGAAATACCACTCACTGGATTTTTTTTTTTTTTGTTTTTTGCACCATTCTCTGTAAACTCTAGAGACTGGTGTGTGAAAATCCCAGGAGATCAGCAGTTTCTGAGATACTCAAACCACCCCGTCTGGCACCAACAATCATTCCGTGGTCAAAGTCACTTAGATCACATTTCTTCCCCATTCTGAGGTTTGGTCTGAACACAAACTGAACCTCCTGACCATGTCCGCATGCTTTTATGCATTGAGTTGCTGCCACATGATTGGCTGATGAGATATTTGCATTAACGAGCAGGTGTGCAGTACACACTGAGTGTATGTTCCATGCTCTGATGTTGTGATCAAGGCAAGATGAAATACAGCTCTGTGCAGCACAGACCTGCACCAATGTCCTGTTGATTGGAAGTGGACCAAGCTGTCCTGTGATTGATCAGGACAGGAGTCTGTCTCCTCAGTCCAAAAGATTTACGTTATGTGAACAAGCGTCCACATCCTGGGACGTCTGGCTGCAGCGTACAATTCCAGGGAGAGTGACACATGCGACCACTGTGTCGTGACATAACAGAAACATTCCCAAAGGGTCCTACAGCATACAAACATGTCCTTCAGCCCATCCATTCCATGCAGACCTTCAAGCACTGATCTGCGCCAAACACTGCAACCTGTAACATAAGTAAAAAAATTTTTAAAAATGGAGGGCTATGTGGAGGTAAGGGTTAGATTGATCTTAGAGTAGGTTAAACAGTCAGCACAAGATAATAGGCCGAAAGGCCTGTACTGTGCTGTAGAGTAGCCATACTATTACGTCATCTATACCAAATAAGTACAGTCTGTAATGCAGGTGAAAATGAAACTAACTGGGACGTTATTCATCCAATATCTCAGGATGTCGAAAGGTTTTCATCTGATATAGGTACTGCAGTAATGTAATGGCTGAGGAGATTCTTTTCTGGGGTGGAGCATTTCAGCTTTCTACCGGCATTGAGTCAGGCACTTGCTCCTGGTCGGTCATGAGGTGACGATTAGTGGTATTGTTTCTGCGCGTTGACACGGGCATCAATATTGGGCTGGATCCCAGTGAGGATGCGACCACTGAGTATTTTCCATCCAGAATCGGGTTTATTATCACTGACAAAATTTGATGTTTTGTGACGGTAGTGCACTGCAAGGCAAAAAAAAAAGTACTGTGTAACAATAAAAAATAACCACTGCAAATGCAGAATGGTGAAGGGACGTTCAGAAATCTGATAACGGAGGGAAGAAACTTCCTAAGATGCTGAATGTGGATCTCTGCACTCCTGTTCCTCCTCCCCCATGGTATTAACGAGAAGACGGGGGATCCCAGATGGTGAGGATCCTTAGTGATAGATACTCTCTTGTTCAGGCACATTGTTTTGAAAAAGTCCTTGATGCATTGTTGGAGCTGGTTAAGTCTACATCTTCTGCAAGTTCTCTGGATCCTATGCATTGGACGCGATACCAGAGATGCAGCCAGTCTCTACAGTCAGACGCTGGGACTGACGGCATTACCTAGAAACGCCAGTGCCAGAGGCCCACCCATGATTTATGTGCTGAGGCCCCTGGAGAGAGATTTGAACTTGCGGCTTTCTCACTGTCACCCACTGAGTCACGGCTAGCTGTGTAGGAGACAGAGCAGCACACACAAAATGCTGGCAAAGCTCAACAATTCAGGCAAATGGGTAAACAGTCGACGTTTTGGGTTGAGACACTTTATCAGGACCGGAAAGGAAGGGGGAAGAAGCCAGAATAAGGAGGAGGAGGAGGAGGGTGTACAGGCTGGCAGATGATAGGCGGAGAAGGCTCTCAGCCTGAAACGTTGACCGTCTATTCATTTCCACAGATGCTGTCTGTCCTGAGTTCCTCCAGCATTCTGTGTGTATGTTGCGAGTGATAGGTGAGACCTGGTGGGGAGGAAGGTGGGTGGTTGGTGGAGGGAGATGAAGTGAGAAGCTGGGAGGTGACAGGCAGAAGAGGTAAAGGGCTGAAGAGGAAGGAATCTGATAGGAAAGGGCAGTGGACCATGGGAGGAAGGGACAGAGGAGGGGCACCAGAGGCAGGTGGTGGGCAGATGAGAAGAGAAGGGATAAGAGGGTAACCAGAATGGGGAGTGGACAAAGAGAGAAGGGGGAGAGGTGAAGTTTCCTGACTTGCTGAGTTCCACAGGCATCTGTGTGTATTGCTCAAGATATCAAGCATCTGCAGAATCCTCTGTGTTCAGAAAACGGAGCCTACTGTTACTCAGTAATGGGGAATTGTCAAAGTTAGTTAAGTGAGTAACCACAGAGGAAATGGAAGGTAGCTCCAATCCCTTTGATGTTTCTGTAACCTCCCACTACACTGATCAATCTTTGTCTTTAGTTAGACATTCCAGCTGGCATCTCGAGGCAAGCTGTCCACAGCAGGTCGTGTTAAGTGTGTGCTGAGGGTTCACAGTAGCTCCCTCAGATCTCTCCATCTCCGACCGTTGTTACGAGATTCGATCTTACCCTGTTTTCACTTTGGAAGGTGAAGAGAAACTGTCTGTGCGAGCTTCTATGAATTGTGACTGGCAGGCAGCCAACTGGGTAAACAACAAACAGGGCAGGCAGGCACGAAGTCCTCTTAGCCTGCATGTGGCGCATTCATTTTCCTGTTCCAACTGGATCACCTGGAAAATGAATCAAAGGGGAAAAAATAAACCTCTGGCTGTGTATTCCTTTCCTACTAATTTTAACATAAACGGACGAGATTGAGTGGAAAATCTGGTGTAATATCATTGGAAGTGGCCCATTATCCCACATTTAGCTGTGGTCTGGGAGTTATATCATGCAAACATTAATTTTGACTGAACAGGAAGGGGGAGAACACAAGAGATTCTGCAGATGCTGGAAATCCAGAGCAATACACACACAGCCCAGGCAGCATCTATGGAGAGGAACCAACATTCAGATCTGGAAAGGAAGGAGGAAGAAACAATGCTGAGTTCATTAGTACAGAACTTGTGCAATTTTTCTTCCTTTGTGCAATAAAAAATATTCAATAAATATCTAAGTATGAGCAAAGACCGATTTATCACCACTAATTTTGTCCATTGTTTACAACCTACCATTGGGATTGCTTTGCTGGGGCAATGATTGCCTCCTGGGTTGCACTGGAATCATAATGCAGAAAGAGGTCCTTTGGCCTGATTTGCTCGTGCTGAGCAAAGTGTCCACCTTAGCAAGCCTGAGTGTGGTCCATATTCCCCTAAACCTTTCTGTAGCCCCAAACCAATTGGCGCTGTCAGAGACCCTACGGGTTTGTTACACTTGCATGATGCATCCTCACTCCAATAGCGATTGCTCCAGAAGTCGAGGATATGTATTTCAATCCTTTATGAACAATTAGCAACCGTGCAGTCTTGAAGAGATGAAACTTGGGCATACCCGCGTGTAAGCTGAGTGTTATTGAGTGGTCAGCCAAAGATATGACATCTGTTGGTCCCCAGCTCCAAATTGCACAAATACACGACTTATCCCCTTTGCTTTTACCACGCCACCACTCATTTTCCCAGTTTCTATTAAATAGGCATCCGTTAGTCTTGTGAGACCATGGAGTTGCGCCTTGGGAGGTTTCCAGGGCGCAGGCCTGGGCACAGTTACTATTATAAACATGATAATCATGCAACACAGAATACAATGCAGATAGGTGGCTCCTGCACTTCCCTAGCCATGTACCTATTCAATTGTCTTTTCATTGTTGTATTCTACTTGCCTCAACCACTTCCTCTGGCAGCTCATCCCATATACCCATCACTCTCTGTGGACACGTGGATAGGTGCTCCGACAATGATTGTGCTTGGTAGAGTGCTCTGAGGCATTTGATGCAATTTGCCACACCTAATATTCCATAGAGGTAGCCTACCTGATGGCATGAGCATTGATTTCTCCTTCTAGTTAAAAAAATGTTTCTCTTCCCCTTCCCTCTTCTTCTATTCCCCACTTGGGCTTTTGCCCTCTCCTCACCTGCCTATCTCCTCCCACCTCCCCCTGGTGCCCTTCCTCCTTCCCTTTCTCCAATAATCACATTCACCTATTAGGAGGAATGTCACAGGTAGGCTTTTTATATAGAGAGTGTGTGTGCTTGGAGTGTAATGCCGGGAATGGAGAAATTGGGGACGTTTAAGAGGCTCTGAGAGGGGCATGTAGGTTATGGGTGTGTAGGATGGTATTATAGGCCAGTTAACCTAACCTCAATGCATGCAAAAGTGCTGGAGTCTATTATTAAGGTTGAAATTTTGGTGTACGTGGAGACTAATGATAAAATAAGTCAAAGTCAGCTTTGGGCCTGTACTCACTGGAATTTATGTGTGGGGATCTCATTGAAACCTACCTAATGTTGAAAGGACTAGGTAGGGTGGATGTGGAGAGGATGTTTCCTGTGGTGGGGATATCCAGAATTAGAGGGCACAGCTTCAAAATTGAGGGGCGACCTCTTAGATCAGAGATAAGGAAAATTTCTTTAGCCAGAGAATAGTAAGTGTGTGGAATGTTCTGCCACAGACTACAGTGGAGGCCAAGTCCCTGGGTTTATTTAAGATGGAATTTGATAGTTTCCTGATCAGTCAGGGCATTACAGGATATGACGAGAAAGCAGGTGTATGGGGTTGGGTGGGATTCGGGATCAGCCATGATATAATGGCAGAGCCGATTCGATGGACTGAATGGCCTAATTCTGCTCCTGTGTCTTATGGTTGAAGACTGGTTATGCTGTAGGTTTATATACAGTACTGTGCAAAAAAACTTAGGCACATTTATATAGGTAGGGAGCCTAAGACTTTTGTACAGTACTGTAATTATGTATTACTGTAGTGATTTTATCTATTGCACTGTACTGGTGCTGCTGCAAAAAAACAAATTTCATGACATATGTGAGTGATGATAAACCTGATTCTGATATGGTCTCAGTTGTGTACTTAGAGTGGGAAGGGGGCCGGGAGAGGGAATCGTGGTTGGGAAAAGGGGAAGGCCGAGGGGAGGGAGCAGGAAGCACCAGAGAGACATTCTGTAATGATCAATAAACCAATTGATTGGAATCAAATGGCCATGCCTGGTGTCTCAGGGATGGGTGCATGCACACCCATACCATCTTCACCCCCTCCCCCCCCCACTGCCGGCACTTTTCCTCTGCCACCTGTCGCATTCCCCTTGCTATTCCCCCTATCCATCAGATTTGCAAACTTGCTCTCCACTCCACATTGACAGATACAGTAATGTGCAGAAGTCGTAGGCACCCTAGTTTTATATATATATATGTGCCTATGACTTCTGCGGGCCAGCTGGTGGTGTAGTGGACTTTGAGGAAGAGGTTCCTGAGTTGAATTGGCCGTGTCCAAACCTGGACAGCAGCAGTATCTGTGTGGAAGAACGGCCTGGCAATCTACTTCCGTATCTTACTATGAAAACCCTGTGGGCAACCGTGAGCTTTGCCATGAGTCGACAGCACTCAACAACAGTTTTGTAGGCCAGCAACAGCATCTTGTGTTGAAGGGTGTTATGTTCTGTGTTCACTGGTATACTTAGTGTGACAGAGCATTGGAGCATTTCTGTTCCGTGAAGAGATTGATTAGACGGTTTCCTTTCGGTTAGTCCTGACGGAGGGTCTCGGCCCGAAATGTCGACAGCGCTTCTCCCCATAGACGCTGCCTGGCCTGCTGCGTTCCACCGGCATGTTGTGTGTGTTGTTGTTTGAATTTCCAGCATCTGCAGATTTCCTCGTGGTTGATTAGAGGGTGTTTTTTTTTAGAGAGGAGCAGGCTGGCGGCTAATTGTATAACTGTGGTATAAAGGGCACAGCTTGTTAACAATATGAGAAATGTTTTCCCTTACCAGGGGTATCTAAAGGTGGAGGACATCGGTTTAGGGGTAGGTGGTGTAGAGAGTTTTTGAGGAAGGCTTTTCTGTCCAGTTGGTGGGGGGGGATGTAGACTAACTGCCCACAGAGGTGATGGAGACTGAACGCTGGAGAATGGGTACTCAGTGTCTCAAAGGGTTTGTTTCAATACCATATGATTCTGAATCCAGAAGAGCAGATGGATGTGGTTGGCACAACTCTAAGGAGGCAGTGGTGTTTGGCACAAAAATCTGGACATGAATTTGTCTGGCACAAGTGTGTGGAGACAGTTGTGGTTGACACATATGTTAGGGGACCAGTAGCTGGCAGGGATGTTCAGAGACAGATCTGACTGGCATTGATGTTCGGTCAGATGCAGCTGTCAACTGCCAGATGTGGTTAGTGCAATGGCAGTTAAAGAGGCAGCTGAAATATTGCTTTTATATTTACATTTGTTTGGATTTGGAAAGCCAGCAGTTAACATCATAATTTTTATCTGTCCTCACTGATGTTGCTAATTAAGTTGAATCCAAACATTTGTTGGTACTTTGGCATACCTTGTAAATCTTCTTGGTGACACTTGCAGGCTGCTCTCACATCCTTGGACTGTATTAGTTGTTTAAACAAAGGACACATTTCACTGTTTGTTTCAAAACACAGTACTGTGCGAAAGTCTTAGGCACACATATACATAGCTAGGGTGCACAGTACTACATTTGTCAACGTGGAGTGGAGAGCGAGTTTGGAAATCTGGCGGGAACAAAGGATGTTGGGAATGGTGAGGGTGGAGTGCCACGGTTGGGGTGTGGGACAGGTGGAGAGAAGGAGCACCAGGGGCAAGGGGCTGGTGTGGATGCACATACCCAGCCCTGAGACACCACGCAAGGTCATTTGATTCCAAACAATTGGTTTATTGATCTTTACAAAAGGTCTCTCTGGTGCTTCCCTCTCCCTTCCCCTTTTCGCAACGATGATTCCCCTCTCCCTGCCCCCTTCCCTATCTCAGACCACAACAGAGACCCATATCAGAATCAGGTTTATCATCACTCAAAAATGTCATGAAATTTGTTTTTTTTAACAGAAGTACAGTGCAATACATAAAATTACTACAGTACTGTGCAAAAGTCTTAGGCGCCCTGGTGAGTGTGGTTGTTCAAAACTGCACTCATCCAGAACTGATAACGTGTAGACAGTGTGGGCAATGGTATCAGCATTTGCTGAATGGTGGAAGGGTTACAACAAAAAAAGTGTTCAGCCAAGCATATCTTAACAACATTCCTTTCCCTATAACTTTACAGGATTTAACCCAACACGCATTCACGTAGTTCTTACTTAAAGAGCTGTTAGGAAGATATCTTTGGAGATAAAGATCCAGTTCACCTCTTCTTGATTGCTGATAGGACTTTGAATATTTCCAGTTTTAATACCAAATAAATTTACATTTTACAATTAACACGGGCTGTGAAAGATCCAGCTAACTCAATGAAAAGTCCATGCAGCATCCAAACAAGTGACTAGATAATGGCCAGTTGTTTGAAAGTTTTATAACCCACACGCTATGTCAGAGAAAAGGAGTCACAGGAATTTTGAACCCCAATATAATTCCCATAACCACAGGATAAATATGAAAGGTGAAATTTAGTATTAAGAAAATGATTGGATTACAAGGTTATTTGTTGCACCTCAGTCTGGGATATATTTGTGGTAGTTAATGTGTTGTACTAGACATGTGAAATGTTTTTTTTTGAGAATCCAAGTTGGATTCTGATCCGGGATACAGGGAAAAGCGTGCCTTGCATGTTATTCATGTGGGTCAGATCATTGCACAGTGCATTGAGGTAGAACGAGGTGAAACGATAACAATGCAGAATCATACACAAATGCAGGTTTCCAGCATCTGTTGACTTTCTCTTGTTAACAATGCAGAATAAAGTGTAACAGTTAGAGAGAGTGCACTGCAGGCGGACAATTAGTGTAAAGCCATAATGAGATTGATTGTCAGGTCGAGTCTACCTTATCAAAGTCAAAGTAAATGTTCATATATGACACCATATACTAATTTTAGATTCATTTTCTTGTAGGCATCTTCTGGAAAATAAGGAAGTACAATAGAATTTATGGAAACTATATATAAATCAGACTGACAAATAACCAATGTGCAAAAGAAGGCAAATTATGCAATAACAAATATGCACAGTACTGTGCAAAAGGCTTGGGCACAAATAGGGGGCCTTAGAGTTTTGCTTGTACTGTATTTGTCAACGTAGAGCAGAGAGAGAGTTTGTAAGCCTGGTGGGAGCAACGGAAGTTGTGAAAGGCGAGGGTGGAGTGCCGTGGGACACGCGGTAGAGAAAGATTGCGGGGGCAGGGCGAAGGGTGGTGTGGGTGCAGACACACCCAGCTCTGAGACCCCAGGCAAGATCATTTGATTGCAAACAATAGGTTTATTGATCATTACAGAATGTCTATGGTGCTTCCCACTCCCTCCCCTCTCCCCAACCATGATTCCCCTCTCCCTGCCCCCTTCCCACTCTCAGTCCACAATAGGGACCCATATCAGAATCAGGTTTGTCATCACTCACATACATCATGAAATTAGTTTTGTTTTGCTGCAGTAGCAGTACAGTACAATGCATAAAATTACTACAATGCCTTGCAAAAGTCTTAGGCACCCTAGCTGTATATACGTGCCTACGATTTTTGCACAGTACTGTATAAATAGTACTGAGGACACGAGTTGTAGAGACTTTGAAAGTGAATTGGTAGGTTGTGCAATCAATTCAGATTTGTGGTGAGTGAAGTTTAGGAGCCTGATGGTTGAAGGGTAATGACTGTTCCTGAGCCTGTTGGTGCTGGACCTGGGGCTACCCCCATGGGGTAACTCCTACCCAGTGAGAAGAGACCATGGCCTGGATGAACAAGAAGTCTGTTCGAGGTCTGATTATAGCAGGGGAAAAAGTGATAGGTGGCCTCAGGCTTTTGTATTTTCTGCCTGATAGAAGAGGTGGGAAAGGGAGAATGTCCTTGTTACTTCATGGTTCTCCCAATGGTGGACAGAAAGCCAGACTGAAACTTAGTTCTCTCAACTCGCCTTGAATGTGTATCAACAGGTAAATTAAATAAGCAGGATGGGTTTATGAGGAGGATGTTAAGGGGTTTTCAGACAATTTGAACAGATTAAGCAAGTGGTCAGACTCGTGGCAGATGCAGTCTAACACTCAGGGGGTGCAGTTAGTAGGCCATCTACCTCACAGCCTGGCGACCCAAGTTCATTCCTGACCTTGGGAGTCTGCACATTCTCCCTGTGGCCATGTAGGTTTCCTTGTTACTGGGTTTGTTATAAGTCTCTCTGTTCCTGGAGGAGCGATTCCCACCAGTTCAGTCTTCTCTGAGGGGAATGAACACTTCACTTGGAAGAATGTGATTTTTGGATTTTATAGGGATTTGAGAGTTTAACGGAGGAAATGGCCTATGTTAGCTGTTATTCTAATGTTCTAGTGTTCATTCCAGTTACTTTGTTCAGTTGTGGAGGGGGGGGGGTGTTAGAAATAGGAACTATAAACAGCTGATGTTAGAAGAAACGTATGATCTGTAGGGAAAACCAGGCTATGGGTTCAAGGTGAGTTCTCCTTTAGATCTAAAGCCTTTAGTAGATTTGAAAACCTCCTGTTCTCCCTGGAGTGGAGGAAGTTAAGAGGTGTATAAAACTGGGTTATACAGCAGGAAACCTAGCACCTAATCAGAGGTGAATAGTAATAAACGACACAGATTTAGAGGAAGGCGTTTATTGATCATCCCTAGTTGTCCCTGAATTGAGGGGCTTGGGCACCATATTAGATATTTGCAGACTCCATCAGACTCCATCAGCTCCATCACAGGCACAAGCTTCCCCACCATTGTGGGTGGGCAGTAGTGAAATGGTTAGAGCAACACTATTACAGGGCCAGCGACCTGGGTTCAGTTCCGCTGCTGTCTGTAAGGAGTTTGTATGTTGTCCCCGCGATCAGGTGGCTTTTCTCTGGGCACTTCCGATTCATCCCACATGTCAAAAACATCCAGGTTGGTCAAATGGTCACATGGGTGTAATTGGGTGCCGCAGGCCCATTGGTAGAAGGGGCTGTTACTGTGCTGTATCTCTAAATAAAATAATTACATCTTCAGAAGATCATGTCTCAGGAAGATAGTGTCCAGACGATCATTAAAGACTCTCACCATTCAGGACATGCTCTCTTCTCATTACTACCATCAGTGCAGGAAGAAGTACAGGAGCCTGAAGACCCACGCTCAATGTTTTAGGAACAGCCCTTTCCCCTCTGCTGTCAGATTCCTCAATCATCCATGAATATTTTGCACTATTTATTTTTGTAACATATAGTAATTTTTTTATGCCTTGCACTGTACAGCTATAACAAAACAATTTTCTTGATGTAATGTCAGTACTAATAAACCCAATTCTCATTCTGACACAACAATGTAGAATCCCAAGAGAACGTATCACACAAGGAGAAATCCATGCTGGGAAACCACTTGCCTCTTAGCGTGCCCCTTTCTCCAAAGTCGATGGTAAGGTAGAGCCAACTTTTCCCTTGCCCAGAATTCTGAGTGCCAGATGTGATCCTGCTCACACATCGCAGACTATGACGCTGAGCTTGCTCTCCGCTGACTCGTGATGAAAGCATTTTGTGCTGAGCTCAGGCCAGACGGAGTGGTCAATGGAGGGACCTAGGTGCTTCATGGTGTGTGGGGTGTTGACGGAAGACTGGCAGCCTGTTGATTTGTTCTCGCTCGGATTGGATAGCAAAGTGAAGGAATGTCAGGAATGACTGATGCGGAATAAAGAGGTGGAGTCTTTCACCAAAAATGGGGAGAACTTTCTCAACTGTAACTCAACTCACTGCCTCAGAGTAAGTCTGTGAGAAATTTATTAAATACCTTTTTAGTATATAAAAAGGCTAACAGAAAGTTGGTCTTGATAATTACAAGGGACAGTGGCGTTGCCGGAGTTCAGTAGGCTGAGTAGCATCTGTGGGGATGTTGGGAGAGAGGGAAGGTATTGACAATGCCTCGAGTCAAAGCTTTGCATCAGACCTGATAGCAGGTAGCAGGTTTCTCCCATGGGTGCTGCTCAGCCCACTGAGTTCCTTCTGCAACTATGCTCCAGATTCCAGTATCTGCAGCCTCTTGTGTCTCCAGGAAAGCAAACATTTTGCTGTGGCATTGCAATGCCCTGGTATGAGCATGTTTAGAAACATAGAAAATAGGTGCAGGAGTAGGCCATTCGGCCCTTCGAGCCTGCACCGCCATTCAGTATGATCGTGGCTGATCATCCAACTCAGAACCCTGTACCTGCTTTCTCTCCATACCCCCTGATCCCTTTAGCCACAAGAGCCATATCCAACTTCCTCTTAAATATAGCCAATGAACCGGCCTCAACTGTTTCCTGTGGCAGAGAATTCCACAGATTCACCACTCTCTGTGTGAAGAAGTTTTTCCTCATCTCGGTCCTAAAAGGCTTCCCCTTTATCCTTAAACTGTGACCCCTCGTTCTGGACTTCCCCAACATCGTAAACAATCTTCCTGCATCTAGCCTGTCCAATCCCTTTAGAATTTTATACGTTTCAATAAGATCCTCCCCATCAATCGTCTAAATTCCAGTGAGTATAAGCCTAGACGATCCAGTCTTTCTTCGTATGAAAGTCCTGCCATCCCAGGAATCAATCAATCAATCAATTCGACCAATTCCTTATAAAACCTCAATGTAATATTCTCGCTTTTATATTCTAGTCCTCTCAAAATTAATGCTAACAGTGCATCTGCCTTCCTCACTACCAACTCAACATACAAGTTTGCCTTTCCTGCACTGTATTTCACCTGCCACTTCTTTGCCCATTCTGCCAATCTGTCTAAGTACCTCTGCAGACTCCCTGCTTCCTCAACACTGCCTGCTCTCCCACCTATCTTCTTATTGTTCACAAACATGGCCACACAGCGATCAATTCCGCCATCCAAATTTTGACTTAACACACTGGAAAAGGTCCCCTTTATTCCCACTCTTTGCCTCCTGCCTTTCAGCCAATCTTCTATCCAGGCCAGCATCTTTCCTGTAATACCATGAGCTCTTGTTTTGTTAGCCAGCCTCACCTTGGCACCTTGTCAAAGGCCTTTTGAAAATCCAAGTATCTATCCTGTCTGTTAATTCCTCAAAGAATTCATCAGATTTGTCAGGCAAGATTCCCGCTGACTTTGGCCTGTTTTAGGTGCCTCTAAGTACCCTGAAAATCCAAAAAGTTTGGAGCACTATACATTATGGTTAGTGTATTTTGGCTTAGGATGGTATGAATTAGTGCTGGAAGATGTGAGGCAGAGACCTAATGTCCATAACACTGGACATTTTTGGTTACAGTGCAGGAAAGGATTGCGCTTACCCTTACATGGGCAGAGGAAAGAGAATGGGGGGGGGGGTGATGTGGGAGGAGAATGTGTAGCTGATCTTGGAGTAGGATACAAGGTCTGCACAATATCATGGGCCGGCACTGTTCTGTTTTCTGATTTATTTCTTATTTAGAAATACAGAATGGTAACAAGTCCGTCTGGCCCAATGAGCCCGTGCTGAACCATTATACCCAGGTAGACAATTGACCTCCTACCTCGTACATCTTTGGAATGCAGAAGGAAACCGGAGCACCCAGAATAAGCCCACATGGTCACGGGTTCTTAATCAAGGTTTTATTTCCTGCAATTTACAAAGTTCAAGAGTGCGGTGATTGAAATGGTCTAACTATGAAGCAGTGGCGATTGGTAAAATAGAGAACTATTTCACAAGAACAGCAGGCCACTTGGCTGGCCTCTTCCCCATAGGCCCCAAGTGCCAGGTGGAAATGTCCACAGGCAGTGATGTCATCTTATAGGACCCTGTCCCATTTTCACCCCAGGACCCCTGACTTAGTTCCACCTGCATGGATTGGCAAGGATGGAAGACCTTGGTTTGGGCACAATTTATTTGTTTGGGGAGGACATTAGGACCTAATCTAAAAATGTCTCTCTGGTGCTCCCCCCCCCTTTTCCCAACCATTATTACCCTCTCCCTGCCCCCTTCCCACTCTCAGTCTACAATAAAGACCCACATCAGAATCAGGTTTATTATCACTCACATATGTCATGAAATTTGTTTTTTTTGTGATAGCAGTACAGTGCAATACATAACATTACTACTGTACTGCGCTGAAGTCTAAGGCTCCCCAGCTATGTACATGTGTCTAAGACTTTTGCACAGCACTGGACATTTTTGAAATGTTGTAGGTAGATTTTCAGTCACAGGTAGAGACCTTTTAAAATTTTTAGGTGCATTTGTAGGTACATTTTTGAAATGTTAGGGAATTTTTGGGGGATCAGAGAACTGGGGAGATCTGAGGCAAAGCGGCCATGATCAAATTGAGTGATGTATACTCCCTGCTACTTCTTTGTGTTCTTGTAACTCCCAACACACATACCCCTTGGGAAGGCAAATGAAAACATATGGCAAAGCCCAGGCTCCAGTTGGGGCATAACACTCCAGGACTCTGCTTTCCAACAGGCCTTCAAACTGGCTGAAGGAGTCCCCGGCATTCAGGAGCAAGGCCCTTAGAAATCTTTGTGGTTTCATGTGGTGGAACATGATTGGGTAACTAATTCACGACTATCTACGATTGTCATCCACTGAGGTTTATTTCACCTGAAGGACTTGCACAGAACTGAATCCATTATTAATGACACCCACCACCCAGGACATGCCCTCTTCTCATTGCTGCCATCAGGAAGAAGGTACAGAAGCCTGAGGCACACACTCAAAGATTCAGGAAGAGCTTCTTCCCCTCTGCCATCAGATTTCTGCCATGAACACTACCTCACTACTTTTTAAATTTTTATTTTTGCACGACTATTTTAATTTACTTAGTAATTAATGTTTTTTTTATTACTACGTGTGTTGCGTTGTACTGCTGGCGCAAAGACAACACATTCCACGACATATGCTGGGTTATTAAACCCGATTCTGGAGTCGTTACCAGAAGCAACCCTCCCTTTTCCATCTCCATTCACTGCGTATGCACACACAGTCTGTTGCCGGCGCTGAAGGCTCATTGGCTCTGCCTTGGGACGTATATGGATTCATATGAATGGCCGTTCTGTTGGATGGGTCTTGAGTAAATAGAAGCAGGCTGATTATTATAGGTCATGGCATTACGTGACCCCGAGCAGCGGGAGTTCCACTTGCGTTAAACAAAGCTGAACATTGTTCTTCCTGTCTGGATGCGGCAGTGATTTGACAGACTGCAGTCACTTATGTCACTGCGCATGCTTCACTCTACACGGTCCGCGTCAGCTGTCTCTCTCAGGTCCACTTGGCCATCCTGCTAATTAATATATCAGAATCGGGATCATGTTTAATGTCACCGGCACATGTCGTGAAATTTGCTCTTTGCGCAGCAATACATTGCAATACGTGTAATGGAGAAAAAAAAACGTGAACTGCAGTGTTAAATACGTAGTATAAAAATAAAAAAAAGTGGTTGAGGTAGTAGAGTTCAATGTCCAATCAGAAATTGGATGGCAGAGGGAAGAAGCTGTTCCTGAATTGCTGAGTGTGTGCCTTCAGGCTTCTGTACCTCCTTCCCGATGGTAACAATGAGATCAAGGCATGTCCTGGGTGATGGGGGTCCTTAATGATGGACGCCACCTTTAGGCATCGCTCCTTGAATATGTCCTGGATACGCCAGTGCCCTTTCGGGTCGCCTCCTCCGTCACGGTCTCAGCCCCGCCTGAGCTCCACGGTGCGGTGACCGCAGCCCGCGTTGCCTCGCCGCCTGCTCCACCAACCTCCCAGGTGCCCTGCATTTTTTCACATTAGCCAGTCTACTTCCACGCTCCTTGCTTCACCCCGAGACACCCCTCCCTCTTTCACCGGGATAAAACGCCGCCGTTATTGCAGCGATGGCAGCTGCTCTATTCCGACCACCATTCCACCGCCACCGTCCCGACCTTGAATCCACGTCCAGCTGGCCATTACACCATCAACCAGCGGGGTGCAGGCATTTCAAACAGTAAAGGAGGACTTGAATTTGAATCTGATAATTATTGTCACGTCATCGTCAAATAGAAATGCAGTTAAAGAATAATGTAAGAGAAACAGGCCTTCCAGCTCAACTGATCCACGCTGACCAGCACTCCCATCAAAGTCAGCCGCATTTGCACACGTGTCCTATATACCTGTTAACCTCTCCTATTGTGTACCGTTCAAGTACCGCCAACAAGGACGTATATACAGAAAGGTGCCAGAACAGGGTCAAAAACATCATGAAGGATCCCACCCATCATGCTCGTGGACTGTCTGTCCCACTCCCATCAGGGAAAAGGTTGTGTGACATTCAGGCCGGGATCACCAGACTCAAAAACAGTTACTTTCCCCAAGCCGTAAGGCTGATAAACACCTCCACACCCCCAACCACCACTACTTTATCATTTCCTCTCAGTCACCTTACGTTCAGAAGCTCCTGTGCCTAGAGTCACTTTATGGACATACAATTGATTTATGTATGTAAGCTATCATATGTACTTACAGTACCGTGCAAAAGTCTTAGGCACATATATGTAGCGACGCTGCCTAAGATGTTTGCTCAGTACTGTATTTGTCAATGTGGAACAGGGAGCATGTTTGTAAAGCAGTGGAGGCTACCTCAGTAAATAGGTTAGATCGATTTTCACATAGTGAGGGAATTAAGGGTTATGGGGAAAAGGCAGGTAGGTGGAGATGAGTCCATGGCCAGATCAGCCATGATCTTATTGAATGGTGGGGCAGGCTCGATGGGCCAGATGACCTAATCCTGCTCCTATTTCTTATGTTCTTATTAATTCTGGCAGGAGCAAAGAACGTTGGGATTGGTGAGGGTGGAACACCATAGGAGGGGGTGTGGGACGGGTGGAGAGAAGGAGTGCCGGGGCAGAGGGTGGTGTGGATGCAGACACGCCCAGCCCTGATACACCAGGCAAAGCCACTTCATACCAAACAGCTGTTTTATTAATGATTACAGAATGTCCCTATCTTGGTGTTTCATACATATAAGATACTTTTACACAGTACTCTATTGTGTTTTAATTATAGTGTTCCTTATTGTGTTTGCTTATGCTGCATCAGATCCAGAGTAAGAATTATTTCATTCTCCTTTACACTTCTGTACTGATATTGCATTAAACAATCTTGAATCTTGATGCTGCCATGGCTTTGAAAGCTTATCATATGAGGATAGGTTGAGTGAGCTTGGGCATTCTTTTTGGAGTGAAATTCAGGTCTTCCATTACTGGTTGAAATGCCTTCACCCCGCGGCAGTGATGATGTTAATATCAACTGGGTGTGGATGCAGGGCCAGCCTAGTGCCCAAGTAAAGGAGGTCGAGATTCCAAGGAAGTTTTAGTCCTAATCCTGCTTTGTTGCTGAATCTATTGGGGTCTTCAGGTCAGTGTCTGTCTAAAGCAACTTTGTCTTTGCAGTGTTCCCAGAGCTCAAAGTCAAGCTGTTAAAGGTCTAGAGAACAGAAAATTGAAATGTCTTTCTGTACAAGAATAATATCTCTGTGTGTGATCTGTGGCCTAATAAAACTGAAAGATTTTTCACGCCAGAGCACAAAATGAGGGCATAATAAATTAAAACCATCAGCTTGGCAGTTGTTAAGCAGAATATGTCCACTGAACAAGCTAAAGCAATGCAAGATAGTTCTGACCTTTCACACTCCCCTGCCACAAGATACCGATATGTTGTTAATCTTCCCTAGTTGTTATGGCATTAACGCTCGTGATATATTGATGCACAATATTGCTGAGACGAACCTTTCTGTTGTGTCGTTCAGGAGTGTGACAGATTGCAATGTAATCCACAGGCATGGAATGCCTTGGCACCCGTGCCTGATACATTACACCAATCTAGTTGGGAATGAACACAAATCTTTTTGATGGATAATCTGTGATTGAGCCAAATAAAAGATCAAAGATAATGCAGTAAATGGACAATCCATTTTAATTTCAGTGTGGGTGGAATATATTCAGCCAAAGGACAGATAATATGCTGAAGAAGAATTTTTAAATCTGACTTTCCTCCCATCCTACTCCTCTTTCCCCCTCAACTTTCTTTCCTTCCACTTTCCCCATGATTTCCTCCCACCAATTTCTCCCCCCTTTCCCACATTCTCTCCACCACATTCTCTACCCCCTTCACTCCTCTCCTCTCACTTATCTCTCCCCTAAATTTTTGCTTCCCCTCCAATTCCCTTTTTCCCCATTTCTCTTTCTTCCACCCCTTCCTATATCTCCCCCCCCCCCCCCACAACTCTCTTTACCCTCCCAACTTCTCTCTTCCCTCTTCACTGGGATATTAGAGCTATTGTGGTTACATGCATCAAATGTAACTTCTGTCCTTGGCTCTGGTTACACACGGACATCTGCAAGAGCATGCTTACGTTGCACTGAAACACAACTCCGAAGCAAGTGTGTCGAAGTAATTCCACTAAAACTGCGTAAGTTAAAGCACTTTCCCAGGGTGTGATTAAGAATGATGTAGATTATTAAATCTATCACAGCAATAAACTCTAACCAAGCTTCAGTTACTCATTTGTGATTGGATGGTGATCATTTTGGTCATTTTGGCTAAATGTCTACAGAAGCTAAAACCAATTTCCCAGTACATCTGGAGTGACCAGAAGACACAAGACTCCAGATTCTGGAATTTGGAGCAACTAACAATCTGCTGTAAGAACTCAGTGAGTCAAGCAACATTTCTGGGAGGAAAAGAACTTACAACATTTTGGGGACACGGCCTGACTGCAGGGCTGGTCCATTGGCTGAGGTTGGACAGGAAAATCTCCTCCATTTTCCCGTCCAATTCCCTTCATGTCCAAATGAATGTGTCAACCTCAGCCACTGAGTCTGGTGTCCGTGTAGAAGTGATACCAGATAGTCAAACAAAATTAGGTTTTAGTTCAATAGTTAAGGCTGGAACATGTTGCGATCAACTTTAACTCAGTGGCACTTTCTTGGGTACATCTGCACACCTGGTTGTTAATTCAAATATCTAATCAGCCAATCATGTTGCAGCAACTCAATGCATAAAATCATGCAGACACACTCAGGAGGTTCAGTTGTTGTTCAGACCAAACTTCAGAATGGTGAATAAATGTGATCCAAGTGACTTTGACCATGGAATGATTACTGGTGCCAGATGGGGTGGCTTGACTATCTTTAAAACTGCTGATCTCCTGGGATTTTCACACATGACAGTCCCTAGAGATTACAGAGAGTAGTGCAAAAACAAAAAAAAATGTGCAGTGGGTGATAGTTCATTGGACAAAAATGCCTTGTTAGTAAGAAAGATGTCAAAGGAAAATGTGCAGACTGGTTCAAGCTGACAGGAAGGTAACAGTAATTATGCCTTTCAACAGTGGTGTTCAGAAAAGCATCTCTGAATGCCTGATGCCTTTGCTGGTTGGGGTCAACCATGGATGTTGTGTCTTAGCTGCCTAGGATCAGTCGATACATAAGCCGGGGCTGTACAATATGGAGAGCAAGCTGTTGCCCATGTAGCAGACTCCCCCTCTCCACACAGCTGATGAATCCAAAGGAACGGCAGTTTGGCACCAGTGGCATCAGATGAATTACCAGTCAGTATTGAACTCAATGAGCCTTAGGGGCTCCAACTCTGGATTTTTTTCTCGGGGTAAACTCCCCAAGCCTTCTCCATGAGTGGGTATAGCTGGAAAACAGCAGAGGTTTGAGATCAGAATTTTCCTTCTCCTAAATGAGCTGCCAACCACGGCTATCAATCCCCATCTACCCGAGATTTTAAGGCACCAGTAACCCGCCTTTGTCCCTTCTCCTGTCAGTAGAAATGGTTTCTAAGCCCACTTAGTGGAGAAGTCACAGGTGACGGCCAGGAGCTGGTATTGGCTGTTAGAAGCCATTTGAGATGCATGCCATTGGGAGCATTTAATATATAGTGGGAGCTTATCCACAGTACTCACCCCCATCCCCAGCTATGACAACCTTAAGGAACCACTCTAAACACACAACATACTGAACATTGAAGTAAATGGGCTACAGCAGCAGAAGTCCACGAATGTACATTCAATGCCCACTTTTCTCATTTTCAGGAGGTGCCTAATAACATGGCCACTGTAAACATAATAAATATATTGAAACTTGAAACGAATGGGCATCCTGGCTATGATTTTTCAGATGTCCTCTCATGGGAAGTCATTGAACTAATTGTCTTGATATTACAGAAGTTCTATATCAAAGAACTTTTGTGATCACCCTGTTCAAGAACTTAATTATAAATTGAATTTTTTAAAAGGTAGGTGGTGTGGCAGAGTGGTTAAGACACTGGGATAGCAGCCAGATTTCTTGGCCATTGACTCAGAGTCATGAGTTCAGATCCCACCGTGGGCAGATGGTTAACTTAAAATTCAAATAATTGAATAAATCTGGTACTTAAGAGAAGCGCTGGACTCAGTAATGAAGCTGCTGAACTGATGTAAAAAGAACATATTTCGTTAATTAACAACCTTCAGAGGAGTATGTGTGCCATCCTTACATAGTTTGGTGCGTGTGTAACTCCAGACACACCACACATCAATGTGGTTGACTCTAAAGAGCCTCGGGGGTGTTGGCGTGGTGGGGGGGGGGGGGTGTGAACAATAGCTGCCAGCCATCTACACCCAATGATTCAATTGAATAAAATTCCACTCTACACTATAATTATGTAGGCTTTTTCATAACTCGAGTGCAACTGTACTGAGAATTTGGATGAGTGAATTCAAATAAGTGCTTAATATAATATACTCTATTTAAATCCTGATGCACTCAGTTAGAATTTTACTGCCTAGAAATGCAGTACTTAGGGTGCCTGAGAATTTTGCACAGAACTGTAAGCTGTTTTTTTATATAATTTCCTGCATCTTTTATGGGTTAATTTTGACTTGATTTGAAGCACATGGTGGAGAGATATCTATCTTCTCTTCGCCTGCCCTTGAAACAGCAAAATCTGTGTCTTGAGTTTTTGTTAGTATTGGTAAACATTTAGTTGATACAGTACTGTGCAAAAGTCTTGGGCACCTGATCTATATACTGTACATGTGCCTAAGACTTATTTCTTGGGGAGAACCTACCTTCGTACCGTAGTTGCAAAGATATTTGAAATTTGTGTTTGATGATTTTGAAACTCATTAGAAATATTCTACAGATATCAACTCAAGGAATAATCAGTCATGCTTGTAACACCACAAGTCATCGGTGGGATTTATTTATTTGCACTATTTGTTTTTTGCACATTGGTTGATTGTCCATTTTTATTTATGCATGGCTTTTCATAAATTATATGTGTGGTATTTCTTTAATTTCCTGTGAATACCATCAAGAAAATTAGCCTCACGGTAGCATATATTGTCAGCATAGTGGTTAGTACAGCTTGGGACATCAGAGTTTGGAGTTCAATTCCGGCATCCTCTGTAAGGAACTTGTAGGTTCTCCCCAAGAAAATTAAGGGTTTCCTCCAAGTGCTCCAGTTTCCTCCCACAGCATTATAACGGTTAAACCATAAGTATATATGAAGATATAGGAACAGAGCTTGGCCATTTAGCCCAATGAGTCTGCTCCACCATTTCACCATGGCTGATCCAATTTTCCTCTCAGCCCCAATCTCTCGTCTTCTCCCTTCATGCCCTGACCAATCAAGAATGTATCCACCACTGCCTTAAATATACATAAAGACCGGGCCTCTGTAGCTGCCTTTGGCAATGAATTCCACAGATTCATAGTTAGTAGGTCATTGTAGTTTGTCCTGTGATTAGGCAGGGGTTAATTAGATGGGTTGCTGGGCGGTGTGTCTCGTTGGGCTGGAAGGGCCTGTTTAGCACTGTTTCTCTAAGTAAACAAATATACTGTACGTACTTAGATAATAAATTTGACTTTGACTTTGGTGAAACTCTATCCCAATCTCCTTGAAGTAAAACAGTTTTTCCATTGCAAACAATGAAGACACTTATTATAAAATGAAAGGGAAGAGTTTGACAGCTGTGACTCTTCCCTACGTCCAATTCCAAAATGTATGCATTCAAGACCCTCATCAGGGACCTGGGCATAGAAAATCAGGCAGAGGTGGAACGTAGGAGCTGCTTTATTTGATGTTAAACTGAGGCCCCTTTGCTCTCTGAGGATTCCATGCTACTATTTCCACTTCACCCTGCCAATTTTTTATCTCACTATCCACATCACTGAAACAAATTATCTGTTCTATATTATATTGCTGTTTCTAGGGAGCTTACGACCGGCTAACTCCGCCATGGACGGTCCCAAGCCCGGCCGTGAAAGGTGGAAAGTTGTGCATGGGGCTAGCAACCCCATCCCATTAAACTTCATCCCTGGGAGAGGAAGGATCTTCACCTAGAAGACTACTGTGTCAGGAAGTGTCTGGTCATGCACTTTGGTATAAAAAGTAAAAGAGTACACTATTTTCTAAATGGAGAGAAAATTCAAAAATCTCAGAGAGACTTGGGAGTCCTTGTTCCATAAAGGTAGTTTGCAGGTTGAGCCAGTGATGAGGAAGATAGCTGTGAGGTTAGTATTCATTTCAAGAGGACTAGAGTATGTAAATGAGGATGTAATGTTGAGGCTTTATACAGCAGTGGTGAGGACTAACTTGGAGTATTGTGAGCCCCTTATCTAACAGAGGATGAGCAGGTTCTCAAAAATTATTCCAGGATTGAAAAGCTTCTCATGTGAAGAATGCTTGATGGCTCTGGGCCTGTATTCACTAGAATTCAGAAAAATGAGGGACAACCTCATTAAAACCTATCAAATGTTGAAAGGCCCCGATCGAGTGGATGGGGTGAGGATGTTTCCTATGGTGGGAGAGTCCAAGAGCAGAGGACGCAGCCTCAGAATAGAGGGGCACACATTTAGAACAGAGTTGCGGGGGAATTTCATTAGCCAGAGAGTGGTGAATCAGTCGTTGCCACAGGCAGCTATGAAAGCCAAGTTATTGGGTGTATTTAGGGCAATGGTTGGATGATTCTTGATTAGTCAGGGCATGAAGGGATACGGGGAGAAGGCAGGAGACTGGGGCTGAGAGGGAAAATGGACCAGGATGATGACATGGCGGAGCAGGCTCGGTGGGCCAATTGGCCTAATTCTGCTCCTATAGCTTATGGTTTCATGGTCTTATAGCCTAAGATATGAAGTCCTGTGGTGAAAGTCTCTGGAAGCCACAGGCCAATCAACCTTCATTCATCCAGGACCACCACCATTGGAAAGACTGGCCCAGGATGGAGGACTCTGACACATTGCTGTCAGCGGTCTATGCCCCAGTAGGGGTGATACTCCTAACTAACTAACTAACTAACTAACTAACTGATTAACTTGCAATTGGCTGACTACATTGCAGCAATGATTACAGTCCAAATGGCCACTTCTTCTTCTGTAAGTTCCTTTGACCACCAAAGACCCTCTCTGTCACTTTAGGAGCAAAATTGCCTCAATGCAGTTTTAGTTTGGGTATATAAGGTGACCCCCTTTGCAAACTCCCTGTCTAGCCCTTGGATTGTTGTTGCAAAATGCAAACCGCAATAGTTTTCAGCTTGTGTTTGGCACAGAGCAGCAACAGGTCATGAGAGGGAGATGCTGTAAGCGATGTACAGTGTGGGCTCGAAGTAGCTCTCCCCACTGGCCTTTAAATGAGAGAATGGAAAAGAAGTCTCTGCTTCTGATTTCCTTTCCAGTAAAAATACGCAGCATGATTCATTTAAGGGTAACTTTTCATTTGGTCACTTCCATCAAGGAGAAGTGTTTGCAATGAGACAGCAATTGTGAGGAGTTGGAAGATTTAGCCTGTGAAGTTCTGCTTGGTGGAGTTATTATGATGGTTTATAATTTTACAGTGCTTTTGGCAAAGAAAAGTATTCCTTGGCATTGCAGTGTTGCAAACATTGAATTATTTTAACACAAGGATCCTTAGTGGCACAAAATCACAAAGAGAATGAGCATCATAGTAACGCAGCAGTTAGTGTAATGCTATTTATGACGACAGCGGTCAGGGTTCAATTCCCGCCACAGTTTGTAAGGATTTTATATAGTCTCCTGTGACCACATGGGTTTCCTCTGGGTGCTCTGGTTTCCTCCCACAGTCCAAAAATGGACAAGTTAGGTAGCAGATGCTGAGCATGCCATTCTGGCGCTGGAAGCAAGGTGACACTTGCAGGCTGCCCTAGCGCATCCTTGGGCTGTGCAGGTCATTGATGCAAATGATGCATTTTACTCAGTGTTTCCGTGTACATGTGACACATAAAGCCAAGCATTAAAAAGAATTCTCTCCTTCCTCAAGGCAATTCAAGCATTTATCTGTTAATCTGACATGCTCAAAACTTTGGTGCTGAATTAGCAGATATTTTGGATGATTAATTATTAATGCACAACCCACTGTTAACCAAAGCCCAGCAGTGCAAAAGGGTATGTGGAAACCAGTACTCAGTGAGCCTGGTGCCAAACATTCACGACTTCTGAAAAGTCTGATAGCCAATGATCGGAGTTTAGTTTTACTAGTGTGGTGAACTACATATACCTGTCTGGATATGACCCCCCCCCCCCCCCCCCCCCCCGCTGACTGCTCCCGTGGCTCCTCCCACGGACCCCGGTATAAAGGCGATCGGAGACACAGCCCTAGCCTCAGTCTCCAGGATGTAGTGTGGTCGTCACTTGATGCTTGTTCTTTCTTCCAGCCAATAAAAGCCTACCTTAACCCATGTCTCAGAGTTATTGATGGTGCATCAACTAGGTATAGAGATAGAAGGAGACACAAGAGACTGCAGTTACTGGGATGTGGAGCAACACACAAAATTCTGGAAGGACTCAGCAGGTTGGGCAGCTCTCCTGTTCAAAATCTGGTCAGTTTGTTGGGCCGAGGATTCCTCAAAATTTCTCTTGCACCATTGCCTCCTTCAAAATCTTGGGAGCAAGGTGGGTGCGCACGATAAAGCCACAGGAAATTTCTGGCACAATCAAGGCATTTAATAGATGCATATTATTGGGTTGGAGAAAGCAGTGCTGCTACATAAGTGTGAGCCGACTTTGTGAGCAAAGATGAAAGGAAGCTAATGTTCATTGTCAGCTTCACAGCAGCTGGCTCATAAGTGCAACAGAGAGCTTAAGAGTACAGCTTCCATCTGCCTTATTAGTTTAAGGGAAATGAGTAGGCAAGGAAGATACATGGTCCTTTGAGAAAATTTGTCTCTTCGTAAAAACTCAAATGGCTTGAAGTCAAAACAGAATCAAATTGGCAGGAGATTTCTTCAGCATTCTGGGTAGTTTTGGAAAATTAATTCTAGCTCTTAAAGTAAATGGTCTGTTTCAATGAATAAAAATTGTCCAAGTGTTCATGCGATTGGATTAGTTGATAAGCATACAATATCTTCGGTTATCTGCCACCCATGTCTATTATACTCTTGAGAGTATGTACAGTAATTGCTTCCAGACAGAGATGCATAATTCAACTCTTAAGTAGTTTCAAAGAAATCATTTCACTGTCACCAATCAGGATTTAAAATGATAAATCCTTTGTGGCCAAAAATTAAAATTGAAAGGATTTAATAATGATTCTAGTTGCAATAACAAACACTAGAAAGCCTGCAGATGCTGGAAATCCAAAACAACACACACAAAATGCTGGAGGAACTAAGCAGGCCAGGTAGCATCTATGGAAATGAATAAACAATCAACACTTTGGGCAAGTCCTGTCATCAGGACTGGGTCAATGTTTAGGGCTGAGACCATTCATCAGGACTGGCTTGACATTTCAGGTCGACCAAGACCCTTCATTCAGTCCTGATGAAGGGTCCCGGTCCGAAACGTTGACTGTTTACTCTTTTCCATAGTTGCTGCCTGGCCTGCTGAGTTCCTCCAGCATTTAGTGTGCGTTGCTCTAGTTGCAATAAACTGTTGCGATTTGCGATGAGATGCACTTTTGCTTCATGTTTGGTCAGCTGCCCACTTCTGGGCATGTCATTTGTGGAAAAATACCCTTTATTCCCCGGTGGTTGGTTAATTCAGTTAGAAGAGTGTGGATGCCATCAAGACTCTGCCACCATCTGTTGTTCATTTGATATACTTGTTAAAAGTCAGAGAAGTGTCTTGAGTGCCTTGAATTGCGTCGGCTGATCCAAGTACAACTGCGTCACACATAAATCACAGGCTGTTCAAAGAGGGTGAGGGATAAGAATGTGGAAAACTATGCTGTTCAAGGCCATGAGGCGATTTGAAGTTGAGCAAGCCCACATCACTAAAGATTGCATTAAATAATTTGGTAAAGTATGAGGTGAATGTCAGGCTTGGCTATAGTTCGGCATTGGCATGCAATTCCTTTGGGAGTTTGGGGTTATTGATCTCTAGAATCCTAAGAAGATGCTTCAAACAGCATCATGGGCTACAGTACTTACTTGTAACTGATACTGTGCTGTTTTGATGTGCTACCGAGATTCCCACTAAGAATGGATTGGCAGTCTGTGACATTACAAGCCTGGAGTGCAAGGTCTGTCAGAGATGAGCTGCAGAGAGGGAGTGGGAAGAGTAAAGGGTGGGTGGGTGGAGTTAGCTCAGGAAGGGCACAGGAGGCAGGGATGTGGGATATTTTCTCATAAGAGAGGAGGTGGGGAGGAATGAGGAACACTGTGGAGAGCACTCTTGACTGTTTGCATCACCATCCTGTACGGAAGATTGAATAAAGCTGCGAACGGGTGTAAACTCAGCTCCAGCAGCAGCCATCGAGGACATATTCAAAAGGAGATGCATCGAGAAGGTGGTATCCATCCCTCACCACCCTCTTCATACTCACTACCATCAATGAGGAGGTACAGGAGCATAAAGGCTCACCCTCACCACCCAGGACATGCCCTCTTCACACTCACTACCATCAATGAAGAGGTACAGGAGCATAAAGACTCAGCTTCTTCCCCTCCGCCACCAGATTTCTAAATGGTCCATGAATACTACCTCACTGTTTTTTCTCTCTTTTTGCGCTACTTATTCATTAACTTCTAACCTAATCTTTTTCTAATTGCACAGCTGCCACAAAATAACAAGTCATATAATGTATGTCAGCGATAGTAAACCTGATTCTGAAGTAAGGAGTTCATCGGGCATGGGAGGGTTGCAAGGAGGGTGAGGATGATATCTGGACTGGGTTTGTGATGCATAGCTACATGGAGCAGATGCAGGAGAGTGGAGTAGTGGTAGACATAAGGGGAGGGACATGTAGTATAACTGTTCCCTAGACATGGACACTCTGCGTTTTATTATCAGCACGTTTCAACACGAGACCAGTAGCGCTCTGATGTTGAACTCAAGGCACTTGAACGGAGTTCCAAACTTCCAGGCCGCCCCTCAGACATTTTTCTGCAGTGAGTTCAGGGTTCTCAGTTTTGATTTTGCTGTTGTCAGTTTCACTTGGCGAATTCACATTATAAGATTGCATGATGTGTTGATGCCAACATGGTTTTCCCCCTGACGTTGAACAGATCTTTATAACACAGTGACAAACTGCACTGTTTTGTATTTAATACCTAATAATATTTGAGTAATCTTGTGTGTGTGTGTTATATATATATATATATATATATATAGAGTTTGATTAAACATTCTTGTCCATTTAAGTAATTAATTATGGGTTAAATGTAAAAATACATTAATGCATATGTCATACGAGATACGTAGACTTAGCATTTTTGACTGCTGTGTTGTCCTTTGAATTAGCTTAATGTTTTGACAAAACATAGCATACTTAATGGTAAAATTCTGCCTGCTGAACTTGAAGTGACAGTTTTATAAGCCAAAATGTTTAGCTAGTCTAATCCTTATTGATTTATCAGTTGGCAGTATTTTCCTTACCCCTTGGAAGCAATGTACCCTACGTATGTGATTAGTCTGAACTTTCTGTGAGGATTCCAGACAACTTTTACTTCAGTTTTACAATATTTCTTCCAATTACTTTTAATTCTCCACTGCATGCAGTAAATGCTTCGCTGAGTGTGTTTGCAGAAGAAAACATAAGATATACCCAGTGGCCACTTAATTAGGGGCCTCCTGCGGTAGCTACTGAGTGTTTGCTCCTGGTCTTCTGCTGCTGTAACCTGTCCACTTCAAGGTTTGATGTGTTGGGTGTTCAGAGAAGTTCTTCTGCACAGCACTCTTGTAACGTATAGTTATTTGAGTTACTGTCAACTTCCTGTCAGTTTGATCCAGTCTGGCCATTTTCCTCTGACCTCTGTCATTAACAAGGTATTTTTGCTTACAGAACTGCTGCTCACTGGATTTTTTTTTACGTTTTGCACCATTCTCTGTAAAGTCTAGAGACTGTTATGTATGAAAATCCCAGGAGATCAGCAGTTTCTGAGATACTCAAGCCACCCCATCTGGCACCAACATGGTCAATGCTACTTGGATCACATTTCTTCCTCATGCTGATGTTTGGTCTGAACAACAACCAAGCATCTTGACCATGTCTGCATGTTTTTCTGCATTGAGTTGCTGCCAAATGATTGGCTGATTAGAGATTAGCATTAACGAGCAGGTGTAAAGGTGTACCTAATAAAGTGGCCACTGAAGGTAGAACAGTACCTCATAGTACAGGCCTTTGGATCCGTGATGTTGTGTCATAGTTTTAACATGTTCCAAGATCATTCTAACCAGACTTTCCCACATAACCCTCCATTTTTCTATCATCCACGTGTCTATCTAAGAGTCTCTTAAATGTCCCTAATATATCTGTCCCTACCACCATCCCTGGAAGCATGTTCCACTTTCTGTGTAAAGACTTACCTGTAACATCCTCCTATATTTAACTGCAATCGCTTTCAAATTGTGCCCTTTGTATTATCTATTTCCACCCTGGGAAAAAAGTCGCTTTCCATTCTATCTGGGACTCTTATCATCTTGATCAAGCCACATTACATCCTCCTTCGCTCCAAAGAGGAAAACACTACTTTATTCAACCTCTCTTCATAAGATATTGATTCTAGTTCATGCAGCATCCTGGTCAGTCTCCTGTGCACCCTCTATAAAGCTCTGATACTGAGGCAACTGGAACCAAACTGGCTGCAGTTAGGACTGGGCACTTCCAGTGAAATCCACTTCAATTTCCATCCTGAACATAGAACTGTACAGCACAGAACAAGCCCTTCGGCCCACAATGTTGTACCAGCCTTATCTCCTACTCTAAGATCAGTCTAAATCTTTTCTCCTACATAGCCAACCATCTTTCTATCATCCATGCGCCTAAGAGTTTTTAAAATTTTCCTAATATATCAACCTCTACCTCCACCCCTGGCAGGGTGTTCCACACACTCACCTCTCTGACATTTCCCCCTTACTTTCCTCTGGTCACCTCAAAATTATGCCCCTTGTATCAGCCATTTTGGCCATGGGAAAAGGCCTTTGGCTATCCACTTGATCAATGCTTTTTATCGTCTTGTCAGCCTCTATCAAGTCACCTCTCATCCTCCTTTATTCTAAAGAGAAAGGCCATGGCTTGCTCAACTTATCCTCATAACACATGCTCTCTAATCCAGGCAGCATCCTGGTAAAGCTCCTCTGCACCCTCTCTGAAGCTTCTACATCCTTCCTATAATGAGGCAACCAGACCTGAACACAATACTCCCAAGTGTGTTTTAACCAAGGCTTTATAGAGCTGCTACATTATGTCGTGGCTCTTGAACTCAATCCCCTATTGAGAACTATTGGATCTAATTTGAATGGATATTGAGACCATAGAAAGCATCCTATATAGTTACATCATGGCTTGCTGTGGCAACTGGTCTGCCCAAGACCTCAAGAAATTTCAGAGAGTTGTGAACACAGCTAATTGTACCATGCAAACAAGCATTTCTCCTGACTCATTAAGAGAACGAGCAAAGAAGTGGCAGATGGAGTGTAGGGAAGAGTATGGTCATGCATTTTGGCAGAATGAATAAAGACGTGGACTATTTTCTGAATGGGTGGCAAATTCAGGAATCAGAGGGGCAAAGGGACGAGGGATTCCCGAAAGGTTAAATTGCAGGGTGAATTAGCAGAAAGGAAGGCAAATGAATGTTAGCACTCATTTCATGAGGGCTCAAATATAAAACCAAGGATGCAATACTGAACATTTATAAAGCATTGGTCAGATTTGGTACATTGTGAACAGTTTTGTCCCTCATGTCTAAGAGTGCATGTGCTGGCATTGGAAAAGGTCCAAAGGAGGATTATTCATAACATCAGCCCCACCGTACTCAACCTTTTGATTCCTGACTTTGTATGTAGGCTTAACAACATCCGTTTCCATAACAACTCCACTAACTGTTTTGGCACTCTGGTTCACATTCCCCTGTAATCTAAGTTTAAATGTTTAAAGGGATTAGAGGGACCTGGGACCTGGGACCTGATGAGTCTATAGGGAGCTTGAGAACCTGAACCACAGAGTATTGATGGGAGCCTGAGAATCTGCATTTGGTGAGCCAGATATCAAACCGCTGGGATTTGTGAACGTAGAACCTTACTGCACAGGAACAGGCCTTTCAGCCCACAACGTTTTGCCAAACCAATTAAATTAGTAATCAAATAGTGAACTAACCTAATCTCTTCTGCCTACACAATGTCCATATCCTTCCATTTTCCTCACATTCATGCAATTATCTAAATATCTCTTAAAAGTCACTAATGTACCTGCCTCTACCACCACTCCATTCCATTCCAGGCACCCACCATTCTCTGCAAAAAACTTGCTCCTCGTATCTCCCCTGAACTTACCCCTCTCACCTCAGGTGGCCTTTGGTGTTAGATATTTCAACCTGGAAAAAAAGATACTGTCTGTTTGTAAACACAAGGAAATCTGCAGATGCCGGAAATTCAAACAACAACACACACAAAATGCTGGTGGAACACTGCAGGCCAGGCAGCATCTATGGGGAGAAGCGCTGTTGACGTTTCGGGCCGAGACCCTTCGTCAGGACTAACTGAAAGGAAAGATAGTAAGAGATTTGAAAGTAGTGAGGGAGGGGGAAATGCGAAATGATAGGGGAAGACCGGAGGGGGTGGGGTGAAGCTAAGAGCTGGAAAGGTAATTGGCAAAAGTGATACAGAGCTGGAGAAGGGAAAGGATCATGGGACGGGAGGCCTCGGGAGAAAGAAAGGAGAGGGGGGGAGCACCAGAGGGAGATGGAGAACAGGCAAACAACTAAATATGTCAGGGATGGGGTAAGAAGGGAAGGAGGGGCATTAACAAAAGTTAGAGAAGTCAATATTCATGCCATCAGGTTGGAGGCTACCCAGCCGGTACAGCATCCCGGTAAACCTCATCTGCGCCTTCTCCAAAGCATCGGCATCCTTTCTATAATGGGGTGACCAGAACTGTAAACAATATTCTAGGTGCAGCTGAACTAGATCTTTATAAAGCTGCAACATAACTTCCTGACTTTTGAACACAATGCCTCTCTTCTCTGTCGGCCAGGTGCTCGTAGATGAATCCAAGCAATAATGGCTTTCCATCTGCTGAAGCGGTCTAGTCAGATGCTCAGTTACAGGGCCGAGTGGGGCGAGGATTAATTGCTGGCACGTCGAATGGAATTACAGATATATGAGATCCATTGACATTGAGTAGGAATGGTATATTTGCAGAGTTTGTCATTGTTTGCACATTGGACATTGTAGATTTTCATTGATTCTATTGTATTATTGGTTGCTACAGTGAATGCATCTCGGAGTAGTATATGGTAACATATGCGTACTTTGATAATAGAATTACTTTGAACTTTGGTGTGCCTGTGCTTCTAGGTGCAAGAAGAGGAGTTTATCCTGATGAGTCTATACCTTAGCTTCTGATAAATCTGTCTCTTATGCCAGTGAGACCAAGTTCAAACAATCCCTGGTATTCTTCTTAATCTGCTTGGAATGTAGAAGATTGAGGGGAGATTTAATAGAGGTATACAAAATTATGAGGGGTATAGATAAGGTAAATGCAAGCAGTCTTTTTCCACTGAGTTTCGGTGGGACTACAACTAGAGATCATGGGTAAAAGTGAAAGGTTTAAGAGCACCATGAGAGGAAACTTCTTCACTCAGGGTGTTGAGAGTGTGGAGCTAGCTACCTGCACAAGCGGTGGATTCAGGTTTAGTTTCAACATTTAAGAGAAGTTTGGATAGGTACATGGATGGGAGGGGTGTGGAGGGCTATGGTCCAGTTGCAGGCAGTTTAAATGGTTCGGCATAGACTAGATGGGCCAAAGGATCTGTTTCCGTGCTGTACTTTTCTGAGACTCTCTGACTCCTAGCACTCAGATGATGCAGCAGGGGAAGACTGCTCACTCTTCATTTGGTATGAGAACAGCCAGATCCAAATTCTGAATTAGAATCACATGGAATTGGACCAAAGTATTAAAGAGATAAAAGCCAGTCCAAGCCTGGAGTGGTGTGTTTCCCAAAAGGGGTCCCAAATGGTTTCTCTTCTTGAAATATTGAAAGACACAGTTATTTTTCCACAGTTCCAATTTACGATGAGGTTTCCAAAAGTTAAATGATAATAAGGAGACATTCCATCACAGCTTTAAGACCACACTCACGAAGACGACGCCCATTTAAAAAGCAATATATCCATCTCACTTCCACGATCTGTTTTTAAGATAAAGTTATTTAAGACAAATTGCATTCCCATCGCGTGCCATTCTTGCCAAGTTTCTGTGATGTTGCTACGGCAGCCCAAGGTGTAAACGTGTCAGTTGAACTTTCTCCCACCCTTCTCTCCTCAACATTCAACTTCCTGAACATGCATTCGGCAACTCACAGGCATCTATTTACTCCCGTTGGAAATACAGCTGCTAGCTCTGCTGAACAGCGTTTTTGCCTCAAAGTCACTATTTTGAAAATATACAGACACCAAGAAATGTTACTGCTGCCATATAAATGACCCAGCTGGGGTGAGCGGTGCCTGAGCTAGTCTCTTGTGAAGCCACGGCTTCTGTGAGCTGATCAGAGAAAGCCATGAATATCAGAATCAGTTTTATTCTCACCCACATATGTCACAACATGTGTAATTTTGCGGCAGTGGTACAGTTGTTATAGCCGGGGAGTGGTGGGGGGGGGGGGGGTGGTAGCGGGGATAAGTTCCCACTACCTATTAAATACTCCCAATGGCGTGCCCCTCAAATAGCCTCTGACAAATAAGTCCAGCTCCTGGCCTTCACGTGTGGCTTAGCTACTAAGCCCAATGGAACCATTTCTACTGACAGGAGAAGCTGCAAGAGCAGGTTGTCGGCGCCTTAAGACCAGACGGGGCTCATCAGCTGTGGTTGGCAGCTCATCTCGGAGAAGGAAAACTCTGATCCCAAACCTCCACGGCTTTGCAGCTGTACCCACTCATGGGGAAGACGTTGGGTGTGGGTGGAGTGGAGGGGGGTACTTGCTACATGGGCAACAGCTTGTGCTCCATATCGTAGCTAGGATGCATCATCCATGGTCGAAGTGACTTGTTTTAATGCACCAGTAACCGGCCTTTTCCCCTTGTCCTGTTGGTAGAAATGGTTCCACAGTGCAATGGATAAATAGACTATAAATTACAATAAGAAATACATTTTAAAAATAAATAAGTAGTGCATACAGAGAGCAAAAACAGTGAGGTGGTATTCATGGACCATTCAGAAATCTGGTGGCGGAGGGGAAGAAGCTGTTTCTAAAAAGTTGAATGCTTGTCTTCAGACTCTTGTACATCCTCTCTGATGGTAGTGATGAGAAGAGGGCATGTCCTGGGTGGTAGGTGTCCTTAGTGATGAATGCCCCCTTATTGAGGCACCGCCTTTTGAAGGTGTCCTCAGTGCTGGGGGAGGCTGGTGACTGTGATGGAGCTTGCTGAGTTTACAGTATTCTGCAGCTTTTTCTGATTCTGTGCAGTGGCCCCTCCGTTCCAGACAGTGATGTAACCAGTTTGACTGCTCTCCACAGTACAGGCAATCCAGGCTGTGGCTTACAGTTAATTCTCCTGTTTTAGTGGTGGGCTAGAGACAGAGGGAGGAAGTCAGAATTTAACAAATGCCTGGATTAATCCAATGCCTCATTGGCAAGACCATTGGAGAGGGTGGTTGTCCCCTTGTCCGCACAGAGTTTGCATTTCCCATGGGAGTCCGGGTCACAGATTATAGTGGAGCGGCTCTTTCGCCATTCAACAGCACAGAAACAACTCGCACTGTATGTCAGCCAGATGTAGCTTTCAAATAAAATTGCAACTCGATACTTGGATGGTGAAGGATCATAAAATGTGTGTGTGTGTGAAAGGTATGTTTTCTGCATCAATTCATCCCTCTCCCCCACCGTCCCTCTGAGCAAGTGAATCTTTAGCATAGACAAGCACAGAAACCCAGAGAACATGTTGAAAGCAGATTGTGACAAAAGCAAATGGAAGAATTTCTCCCCGCCACTGACTTTCAAATGTGGCTTATCCAAAGCAAAACTTGTAGCTGTAACGTTCTAAAATAAATTAACTCTGGAGAGAGAAAAATGGAGGCGTACAAAAAGGCTGGATGAACTCAGCAGGTCGGGCAGCATCTGTTGAAAGAAGCAGTCAACATTTCAGGTTGAGACCCTTCGTCAGGACTATGTGGGAGGGAAGGGTGAGATTAATCTTTGGGTAGGTTAAGTGTTGGCACAATATTATGGACCGAAGGGCCTGCATTGTGTTCTGGTATTCGATGTTAAATGTGAGGTGGTGTATTTCAGGATGACAGATCTAGGTGGGATTTTGGGGGATTGGCTGCAAGTTCAAAGTTCTGGAAGAACTCTGCGGGTCAGGTTGGAAGGGAATATACAGTTGAAGTTTTGGGCCATGACCCTTCGTCAGGACGTTACTTACTTACTGAAGATTACCCTGTGGAATCTTTGATGATTGTTGGCGAAGAATAACCAACAAACTAGGGCTTACCCAATGGCTACAGACTTGCTCTGAATGAATGCCCAAGCAGATCACTCCACCCCCATGGGTGAGGTGGACATTGCATACTTTGGCCAGTTGGTTCACTATTACCAAATATTTACCTCTTCTGTGAAATGGTTCCTAGAAGGACACATCTCTTATGTCCATTGCTGTCTTTTCGTATGTGGAGACAAGTATGATAGATGCATTGAAGAGGCTTTTAGATAGGCGTGTGAATGTCCAGGAGCTGGAAGGCTTTGGATATTGTGTAACCAGAAAGGATTAGCTTAGTTGGGCATTAGATAATTAGTTTGCACAGCACTGTGGTCTAATGGGCCTGTTCCTGTGCTGCACTAATCTATGTTTAGAAATGCTTGAGTGGTAAATTCTATTTTTGTGGCAGGACAAGTGAAGATTGAGGGAAATGTGATGGAAGTTTAGAGTAGAAGCTCAGGATCACATTTTCTCCCTCCTGCATTACAGCCGAGTGGCAAATAATTTCACTGGTAAAAGGAAGAATTTGTTCAGACTTTGTTATTGTCAGTTTGTTCTTTGTTAAGAATGTTCACATTCTGAATCTATCTTCAACAACATTCAGTGAGAAAATGCAAGTAGAAAATTCTAACATTTCTGTTTTCTATGGGAATTCAAAAGAATTTGCATTCTTATCCATCCAACTGTTCCATTTTGTTAAGTAATTCATTCCACAACTGAAAACTCTTGGCTGGTTGGATTAAAAGAGAAGAGGCCATGTCTCAGGTGGTGGGGGTCCTTAATGATGAATGCTGCCTTGTTGAAGCGTCACCATTTTATATTGGCACCTTCCCCAGAGTTTTGGCCTGAAATGTCGACTGTTTATTCATTTCCAGAGACACTGCCTGACCTGCTGAGTTCCTCCCGCAATGAGGGGACTGGAGATCAATGATTAACCTTATTCACCATACACGTTTAGATGCAGTGTGTTAGTCATTGTGTGACGTGCCACAATAAGCAACAACATTCAACAATTATAAATTATCATCATCAAAATTATGTGCTGTGTTGTATGAGGTGGGCCATCATAGCCTTATGACCTTGATTGTTCTTGGCAAGTGTTTCTACTGAAGTGGTTTGCTATTGCCTTCTGGGCAGTGTCTTTACAAGACAGATGACTGCAGCCATTAGATAGATAGATAGGTAGATAGATACTTTATTGATTCCAGAGGAGATTACAGGGAGTCTTTAGCATTGAAAGTGCACCAACATACAAATATTAGAAGAGAAGTAAGAAAGAATTTTAAAAAAAGTTACCTTAAACTGTCTAACAGGAGGGGGTCATCACTTCCCTGACTATAGAGCCTAATGGCCGAGGGTAGGAATGACCTCATATTGCACTCTTTGGAGTAACTTAGTTGACTTTGTCTGTTACTAAAAGTGCTCCTTTATTCAGCCCGGGGGGGGGGGGGGGGGTGGGGATGCAGAGATGCAGAGGGTGGGAAATATTGTCCAGAATTGGCCGGATTTTCCATAGTGCCCTTTGTTCAACATAGACTCCAGTGTATCCAATATCAACATCAATACTCTTCAGAGGTGTCAGCCGGCCACCAGTGATCGGACAACCAGGACTTGTGGTACGCACCATCTGCACCATGGGTGGACCATGGCTTCATCAATTATATAAAAAACAAGTTAGAGACTAAAGTACAGAAATAAAATTGAATATGCATAAATACATAAATGCCACCATGTATTTACAGTGTAAACAGCATTGTAAAAAAAGTGATTTAAAATCTTTGCAGTGCATTGAAGTGGTGGGCGGGGGGCTAACTAAAATGGTTGATCAGATTAACTACCTGCGAAAGAAACTTTTAAGTTGGCAAGTTTTGTTTTAATAGCCCTATTGTGCTTTGCAAAGGGCAACTTTTGGAAAACACAAGAGATTCTGCAGATACTGGACATCCAGAGTAACACACCCAAAATGGGGTGCCAAGGTAGCATAGCAGTCAGCACAATTCTATTGCAGCTTGGACGTTGGAGTTCAGAATTCAATTCTGAAGTCATCTGTAAGGATTCTATACGTCCTCCTCATGGAATGCATGGGTTTTTTCCAGATGCTCTAGTTTCCTTCCACAACCCAATGACGTACCTGCTAGTAGGTTAGTTGATCATTGTAGATTGTCCTGTGGTTAGGCTAGGGTTAAATCCAGGTTCACTGGGCAGTGTGACTCAAGGGCCTGGAAGGGCCTCTCCAACGCTCTATCTCAATAATAGATAAGTAAAACATAATAATGTTTAAATACTCAGCATGTCAGGCAGCATCTCTAGAAAGGAAGCCCAAAACATTGACTGTGTATTCCTCTCCATTGATACTGCCTGACCTGCTGAGTTCCTCCAGCTTTTGTGTGTGTTCCTCTAGCTTGTGGAAAAATTAGTTTGCAAGGTGGATAATGTCTGCAATGATTTTCCTGTCTGCTTCTTCTTCCTGGACACATACAATTCCTGCAGTGATGGTAGACTAATGATCTTTTTAATGAGACTGTAAAGTTAGTCACCGGAGTTTAGGTTGCTGGGGGAGTAACTTGGCGAGGACACAAAAATAGAACTTAGCACCAACCCCTAAAAGATTTGAGTACGCTTGTGAAATTCTTTGTACCATGTAAACTTGTAATGTGGCAAGGCTGGAATCTGATAAATTTGCAGTTTTTAGCAGAATCTTCCTGGAGGTTGTTACAGTAATGGTGTTAGTGTTTAGTTATGAGATGGAATTAAAAGGTAATGGATAAGAAATTCTTCAATGACCACAGAAGTGTGGATGTTTGTTGTTACACATCACATCAGCAATTTTGCTTAAAGGTCCATTGCTTAAAACTGCTGCTGCTCAATGGCCAGATTGATGGGAAAAGATGGATTATTCTTGGGTTAATGGGGTGGATAAAATTGAGTCATGGTTTGACCTGTCTCTCCTGAACACTACAGTATAGAAGCAGGCCCATCAGCCCATCTAGTCATACTGAACTATTATTCTGCCTAGTTGCATTGAACTGCATCTGGACCATGACCTCAGCCATGTCATCATTATGTGATGTGTCATATAATGATAGAAAGAGCTGGAGAGGAACTTCTGACTGGACTGTACAGAAGATGGGCAGGCAGGTTACAACGTCTCAAAGGATATTTATAGAATATTTAACTCAACAGCCTGACGCACCATAATGCTGCCTCTGTAAGTGTGGTGGAATTTGTTTGATCTTGGTCACTTCTAACATTAGATATCAATTCTTCTCAACTGTGCAGTTAATAGCAGGTCCTGTGTTTGCCCTCAAGGTGTTCCACATGCAATATTAATTTGAGGTATTTAGGAGGGAGCTATCTTCTTTCCCTTTTTGAAATATTTAATTAAGAAGTAAGAGCAAAGAGGCTAATTATTCAGTTCATTGAGTCTGTTGTGCCATTAAGTCATGGCTTTTTCTTCAATACTAATCTCCTGCCTTCTCTCTGTAGCCCTGAGCCCATTTACCAATTGTGATGCTATCCATGCCTGCCTTAAATGCACCCAATGACTTCACCTCCATAGCCGTCTGTGGCAACAAATTCCACCACTTCACCACCCTCTAAATGAAGTAATTCTTCTTCATCTAATTTTTAGAGACATCCCTTCATTCTGAGGCTATGCTCTCACATCCTAGACTCTCCTGCTTATGAAAACCACCTCTCCACATACGTTCTATCCCGGCCTTTTGGTGTCTCGTGGGCTTCAGTGAGATATCTCCTCATATAATTATTTCTGTGTTTTGCATACAGGATTTATTATCCTTTGCTAATTAGCTTTGAGAAGCATCCAAGTGTTCACCATACATGTGGGTTGGTAGTTTCATTAGTCGGGGTGAGGATGGATGGTAGATTAGTGAACCAGAAATTATTTTGACCACAGTCTGGGAGTTTCATCATCTCTGTAGCTGAGAACTTCAGATTAATAGCAACACCTAGGTCAGTTTGCTGCTGATATATACAACAGCAGGTTCTGACACAGAGATGGGCTGAAACTGGGGTGTTAGTCTTCCTTGAAAGGACCCTAAGACCTGGGAGTTAGTTACATTCCCACCGCGAGAAGTCCCTGCCAATTATTATTGAAGTACTGGCAGTGCAGATCCATAGCTAACCAACTACATTCAACCAAGACTGATGTCCCACCAGGAAAACTTTTGGTTTGGATCATCAAGTTGATTTAAGATATTGTTGAGTCATCAACAGGTTACTATACACCCTGACAACCTAGATTTTCACCTCACTAATTGATGGAATTGAATCAAGCGACTGGTTATGAGAATTATGTGAATTCAATTCTGAAGGAAATAAGTGTAAATAATATTAGGTATAATCAGAATCACAATTATAGACAATAGACAATAGGTACAGAAGTAGACCATTCAGCCGTTCGAGCCTGCACCGCCATTTTGAGATCATGGCTGATCATCTACTATCAATACCCGGTTCCTGCCTTGTCCCCATATCCCTTGATTCCCCTATCCATAAGATACCTATCTAGCTCCTTCTTGAAAGCATCCAGAGAATTGGCCTCCGCTACCTTCTGAGGCAGTGCATTCCAGACCCCCCCATAACTCTCTGGGAGAAGAAGTTTTTCCTTAACTCTGTCCTAAATGACCTTATTCTCAAACCATGCCCTCTGGTACTGGACTCTCCCAGCATCTGGAACATATTTCCTGCCTCTATCTTGTCCAATCCCTTAATAATATTTGTTTCAATCAGATCCCCTCTCAATCTGTTTAAATGTTTAATATCATCAGCATATGTTGTGAAATTTGTTAACTTTGCACCAGCTGTAAAATGCAATACATAATAATAGAGAAAAACTGGGAATTACAGTAAGTGAATATATATATATAGATAGATATATAAAGTAGTTAAACTTACTGGAGCTCTTTGAGGATTTAACAAGCGCAGTGTATAGAGGGGAACAGATGGACGTTATTTACTTGGATTTCCAGAAGGTGTTCAATAAGACTTATCCATAAGATAAGGATGCATAGAGTTGGGGTGATGTATTAGCATGGATAGAGGATTGCTTAACCAATAGAAAGCAGAGAGCTGGTATAGATAGGTGTTACTCTGGTTGGCAATCAGTGTTCCGCAGGGGTCGATGCTGGGCCCGCAACTGTTCACGATATACATGAACGATCTGAAAGAGGGGCCTGAGTGTAGTGTATATAAGTTTGCTGATGACACTAAATTGAGTGGAAAAGCAATTTGTGCAGAAGATACAGAGAGTCTGCAGAGAGATGTAGAAAGATTAAGTGAGTGGGTAAGGGTCTGGCAGATGGAATACAACATTGGTAAATGTGAGATCATCCACTTTGGAAGGAAAAATGAAAGAGCAGATTATTATTTAAATGGTGAAAAATTGCAGCACACTACTGTGCAGAGAGACTTGGGAGTGCTTGTGCATGAATCACAAAAGGTTGGTTTGCAGGTGCAGCAGGCTGTCAAGAAGGCAAATGGAATGTTGGCCTTCATTGCTAGAGGAATTGAATTTAAGAGCAGGGAGGTTATGCTGCAACTGTACAGGGTACTGGTGAGGCCACACCTGGAGTACTGCGAGCAGTTCTGGTCTCCATTCCTTGAGTGGAGGTTCACCACGTTCATTCCAGAGATGAGGGGTTAGACTATGAGGAGAGATTGAGTCGCCTGGGACTGTACTCATAGGAATTCAGAAGAATGAGAGGAGATCCTATAGAAACATAAAATTATGAAAGGGGTAGATAAGACAGAGGCAGGAAAGTTGTTTTCTCTGGTAGGTGAGACTGGAACTAGGGGACATAGCCTCAAGATTCGGGGGAGTAGATTTAGGATGGAGATGAGGAGGAACTGCTTTTCCCAGAGAGTGGTGAATCTGTGGAATTCTCTGCCCAATGAAGCAGTGGAGGCTTCCTCAGTAAATGTATTTAAGACAAGGTTGGAATTAAGGGTTATGGGGAAAAGGCAGGTAGCTGGAGATAAGCCCATGGTCAGATCAGCCATGATCTTACTGAATGGTGGAGCAGGCTCGACAGGCCTTCTCCTGTTCCTATTTTTTTATGTTCTTAAATAGTGCAAAAAATGGAAATAAAAAAGCAGTGAGGTAGTGCTCTTTAGTTCAATGTACATTCAGAACTCAAATTGCAGAGGGTTCGAAGCTGTTTCTGAATCGTTGAGTGTATGCCTTTAAGCTTGTGTACCTCCCCCCTGACGGTAGCAAAGAGAAGATGGCATGTCCTGGATGATGGGGGTCCTTAATGATGGACGTCACCTTTCTGAGACACTGCTCTTTGAAGATGTCCTGGATACTACAGAGGCTAATGCCCATGACAGAGCTAACTAATTTTACAACTCTTTGCAGCTTACTTCGATCCTGTGCGGTAGCCTCCACCCCCACCCCCCACCCATGCCAGATGGCGCTGCAGCCTGTCAGAATGCTCTCCATGGTACATCTATAGCGTGTGCTTTTTGTGACATACCATATCTCCTGAAGCTTCAAATGAAATACAACCGCTGCCTTGCCTTCTTTATGACTACATCGATGTGTTGGGGCCAGGTTTGTTCCTCTGAGATACCGACACCCAGGACACTGAAATTGCTCACTCTCTCCACTTCTAATCCAGAACAAGATGCTTTCTTGAGCTTTCGGAATAAGATCAGAGTCTCGTTCTGATCTAAAACGAGGCTTTCCTTACCCCAGGAAGAAGTAAATGGCCTGAACTCTGAAAACCCTACTGAGATTTTTCCCTGCTGTGGGTTTCTATAAGTGGGTGGCTCATAGTGTAACGTTAGTGCAGCGCCATTGCAGTGCCAATGATCGGGGGTTTGATTCCCGCCGGCGTCTGTAAGCAGTTTGTACGTTCTCCCCTTGACTGTGTGGATTTTCCCCAGGCGCTCTGGTTTCCTGCCGCCTTCCAAAGACGTACCTGTTAGTCGGTTAATTGGTCACGTGGGTGTAGCTGAGCTGGAAGAGCCTGCTCCCATACTGTATCTCTTAAAGAAACAGGTCCAGTCTATCCAGACTGGGGGCTGTTTGCCACTGAGTGTGATCTATTTATTACTTCCAAATGTGATTAGAATGTAATATGTTAACGATTTTCTTTGTGAGAAAAGTCAAGGGCAGGTCATCAGTCATTTCAAAAGAAAGTGTTTTTGAAGTGTCAGCCAAGTATTTAAATCCATCTTTTATAAATAAAAAGGTTATTTTAATATTTGTTTTCGTTTGCTAGGTGCTGACCACCTGGTACAGGAGGTTCGGAACCTCCCGGTGCTTTAATACAGGCACCATTTATTCAGGTGAAGAAAACACTGAGTGTACTTTACGCTTAAAGTGCAAAACTGAGCCTCAGAGCTGGTTCAGTACCATCGAGGGTTTTGACAGCAGTGAGAAAGGAAACACGGCAGCAAATTGTGCACAATAAGCTCCTGCAAACCGCAATGTGATAACGAGCAAACCATTAGTCTGAGGAAGATTTAATTGCCGTTTAATACATCTGAGGCCGCAGACCAAACTGTGGTGTAATGTCTCAACCAGCAGACAGGACGTCTGATAATCCTGAGTTCTGTAGCACTTGAACTCCCAACCTTCTGAGTCCAGATTCCATCACTTACCAAATTTTGCAGTGGCTAATTAACCTAACAAGCTCACAATATTTAATTTATGCACTTTACTTCATTTATTTATGTGTAATTTATCTGTAGATTTTACCCTTATATTTTTAAGTTATTGCGTGTTATGTGTACTACTGTATTTTACACCCTGGTTTAGAGAAACGTTGTCTCGTTTGATGGTATATGTGTATATAGTTAAACGACAATAAACCTGACTTGACTTGACCTGCCTGCATGTCTTTGGCATGTTGGAGACAACCAGCGTACCTGCAAAAATCCGACCTGTTCTCAAGGACAGCGTGCAAACACTGCGGTACTCACCAACCGGCCGGCTTGCTGAATACTGAAATAGTTGGGAGATGGTGGGATGGTTTTGCCGGCTGCTGCCGAGTTGCAGATGTGTCTACAGCATGTGAAATTGCTTCATAACTGGATTTCTGAGTTGAGTACTGTCTGGGTTGTGAGCAGTTGACATATAACCATATAACAATTACAGCACGGAAACAGGCCATCTCAGCCCTTCTAGTCTGTGCTTACTTACTTACTTACTCACTTACTCTCACCTAGTCCCACCAACCCGCACTCAGCCCATAACCCTCCATTCCTTTCCTGTCCATATACCTATCCTATTTTATTTTAAATGACAAAATCAAACCTGCCTCTACCACTTCTACTGGAAGCTCATTCCACACAGCTACCACTCTCTGAGTAAAGAAGTTCCCCCTTGTGTTACCCCTAAACTTTTGCCCCTTAACTCTCAACTGGTGCCCTCTTGTTTGAATCTCCCCTACTCTCAATGGAAATGGACATGAACGGAACCCTGCCGTGACTTGAGGGCACAGAACAGAGAAGAGGAGGAATTTCTTTAGCAAAAGGTGGTGAACCTGTAGAACACTATAGCACAGAAACAGGCCCTTTGGCCCATCTAGTCCATGCCAAACTTTAATCTGCCCAGTCCCATCAATTTGCACATGGGCTATAACCCTCCCATTCGTGTACCTTGTAGGGTAATATAATTGGCGGAAACGTACATAATTCACAGCCACCAGCATTGAGCTAGGGTTCACTTTAAGAGACTGGCCTGACATGATGATGTCATTACGTAAAGCACTTTTAACACGCTTCGTGTTCAGGTTTTGGAGTACAATAAAAGAGTTGTACTGTTTCTCTTAAAGATAAAATGTCTCTGCTGTTCTTTATTTGCAAAAGCCTGCAACCTATCGAAAATTTCTCTTAAATGCTGAAATCAAAACCCCCATCCATCACTTCCCCTAGCTGTTCATTCCACACTCTAACCACCCTCTGAGTGAATTTCCCTCTCATGTTCCTCTTAAGCATTTCACCTTTCACCCTTAACCTATAACCTCTAACTTTAGTCTCACCCAACCTCAGTGGAAAAAGCCTGCTTACCCCTCGTGTACCTCCATCAAGTGTCCCCTCATCCTCAGTATTTAGGGCTGACATCATTCTTTTGTTTTTTTTTTGAAGGGAGGATCTTTCACCCCCATCCCCGAATATGTTCAAGCAAGGGAAAATAAAGAGCAGTATCCCACTTGAGAGGTTCGATGTTTCAGGTGTTAAGTGCAAAGGTTTTCTGAAGGAGTATTTTTGTTGGGGGCCTGACATGATTTACAGCCACTGGAATGAGCTTAGGTTACCCTTGAAAGAGTTCAGCTCACTGTAATTGGTGGCGCACCACAGAGGCAAAACAGATGAGATCAGAGGCTGCCGGAGAAGATGTTGAGGTCAGGTATGAGCTCACTGGAAAAATTCAAGTTTTCAGCCATAATACTTGACAGGAAACATGTTTTTGAAGATTTGGCCAACTGCAGCATAAATGCAGCTGTTTTCCGAGATCAATCATCTTCAATAATTAAGGCTAATGCATTCACAAAGAGATAAATTTCTGTTTATACTCTGACTGGGAATCTGTCATCACCTCTTAGTATTTCTGTCCTATTCATTATGGGTTTGTGCTCATTTCTTCAAGCCGGTGATTTGACTAGTGTGTTATTCCCAAATACCCGTTCCGTTCCATCAGGAAGCTGGGATACATGAAAAGTAACACACACGGAAAGTTGGAGGGACTCAGCAGGCCTGACAGCATCTATGGAAAAAGAGCAAACCGTCGGCATTTTGGGCCGAGCCCTTTCTTTAGGACTCATGATGCTACTACCACTGCAAACTCTCTTCCAGGGAAGCCTATCTGGAAGAAGTTTATATCTTCCCTTCAGTCCTGGTGAAGGGTCTTGACTGGTTAGCCTAGCCTACTGACTTCGTCCAGCATTTTGTGTGTGTGTTGCTTTATGCATCACAGGTGTTGGGTGATGGGAAGCTCGTATCTTCTGCTAAGATAATCAACCAGTTCTCTTCTGAGTACTCTGAACTCTGCTGGATCATAACTGTATGTGCTGTGTGGGCTATATATACTGTTTTTTGGACCTTGATCCCAGAGGAACGATGTTTCATTTAGCTGTATGCATGTGCATGGTTGAATGACAACAAACAAACTTGCACTTGAATTTGCCATATTATGAAAACAAGCATGCACTATCGAGTTTTTATATAGTATTTGTATATAGTATTTGGAGCTTATCAGCCAATTGAAAGATCTGGTGATGTAGTAGTTAAGTTACTGGACAAACAGCAGAATCCAGATTTGCTAGCTCAGCTCCTGCTCCGCAGGATCCAAGTTCAATAAACCTGAAATTAAAGAGCTGGTGTGATTACACCAGATTGTCATAAAAAATCACTGTATCATCTTTAAAGGATGAAGTTGGCTCCCTTTACCTGTCAGAAATCATACAAAATTCCAGATCCATCAAAGAGACCTTTAACTCCCTCCAGTTTGTGACAGACAATAAAAAAAAACTGGCATTTCCTTTAGGCAGACAATTAATAGAAAAAGTAAAACAAATTCATTTCTGCAGATATCCGACAAGCCATTCCCCATCTGAACCTTCATCAACACGTGGAATGGAGTTCTTTTCCAAAATTCCTGCAACCTCCTTTTTTAATATCCTGTTTGTCCACTGGCTTATTTCCATCACTTCTTGAATTTTGGCATATTTTTATATGAACCAATCCTTCACGTAATTCTGTGTAAACTGTTAACTGCGATGGTCTCTGTTGTTGTGCTATGGAAGTTCCCATACACCCTCACCTAACAATGACCTATCATAAACACAAGAGATTCTGCTGATGAGAGAAGTCTAGTGTAACACAAGCAAAATGCTGGAGGAACTCAGCAGGTCAGGCAGAATCTGTGGAAATGAATAAACAGTTGATATTTATGGCCGAGACCTGCTGAATTCTTCCAGCATTTTGTGTACGTTACTAACAGCAATCTCCCTCTTTTGCCTGTAATTGGGTGGAAGGTTCACAGTCGCAATATTGTGTAACATGACCAGTGAGTCACAATAATGGAAGGTTTAAAAAAAACTGCAGATGATGGGAATCTGAAATAAAAACAGAAAATATTGGAGAATGTTCAGCAGTTCAGGCAGCATCTGTGGAGAAATGAACAGTACTGATGTTTCATGTTGACACTCCTTCATCAGAAATTGGTAAGTGAGGAAACAGATTAGTTCTAAATTGCCAAGAGAGGGATGCATGCATAGAGTTAAAAATGCAAAATGCTGGAGGGACTCGCTAGGTCAGGCAGCATCTATGGAGAGGAATAAACAGCCAACATTTCAGGCCAAGACACTTTATCAGGTCTGAATAAGAAGGGAAAATCGGCCAGAATGAGAAGCTAGGGGGAGGGAAGAAGACCAAGCTAGAAGGTGGAAAGTGAAGCCAGATGGATAGGGGAGGGGGGAATGAAGTAAGAAACTGGGATGTGATAGGAGGAGCAGGTAAAGGGATGAAGAAGGAGGAATCTAATAGGAGAGGAGAGTGGACCATGTGAGAAAGGGAAGCAGAAGGGACGCCAAGAGGAAGTGATGGGCAAGTGAGGAGGTAAGAAGGGAGCCAGAGTGGGAAATGGAAGAAGAGGGAAAAGGGAAAAGGAAAATTTACCAGATGCATGCCCAGTGTTGGGTGATGGGGGTCTCCATTCTTTTGTTAAGGAAGCCCACCAGTTCCATACTAAGTACTCTGTACTGTCTTAATGAGCTAGACAGCCATTTCCTGACGAAGGGTCTTGGCCCGAAACATCGACTGTACTTCTCCCCATAGATGCTGCCAGGCCTGCTGCGTTCCACCAGCATTTTGTGTGTGTTGCTTGAATTTCCAGCATCTGCAGACTTCCTCGTGTTCGAGCCATTTCAAAGGCTTGATAATGTAGTGGTTAAGATACTGGACTAACAGGAGTACCTCTGAAGGAGTGAGCCCAGGTTTTGCTGGGGTGGTTTCATTGTTTATAGTGCTCTCTGATTGATAGGCTAATGGAGGCCTTCGGCAAGAGGGAGAGAGATTGAGGCAAGAGAAGAAGCTGTGGAGAGACAGAAAAAATAACAAACAAAAGTACATGTAAAATCTATGAAATGCAGGCATTTTCCCCTCAGGATGGGTGAAACTAGAACTAGAGGTCACAGGTTTAGGCTGAAAGGTGAAATATTGAAGGGGAACTTCTTCACTCTGGAGTGGTGGGAGTATGGAACAAGCTGTTGGTGGATGTGGTGCATGCGAGTTCAACTTAAATATTTAAGTTTGAATAGATACATGGATGAGAGAGCTATGGAGGACTGAGGTCTGGGTGCAGGTAGATAGGATTAGGCAGGAAACCATGCCGGTACAGTCTAGACTCTATGACCTGTGAATGCTGTGAAACGGGGAGTAGTTGATGGAGGTGGAAATACCAAAGGGAATGATTCTTTCAGAGTACTGGAAGGGAAGGACTTGAGAGAGGAAGATGGTGACCAGTGATCATATCTTACTGAAGATGGTGGAACTTATGAAGAAAGATCTGTTGAACGTGGTAGAAAGGGTGGAAGATTGTAATCTACCAGAGTACAGGTCACACAAAACTTTGAACGCTGAAGCCAGGACAAGAGCCCCATGAATAAAAATAAAAACAGGAATGCTGGAAATAGGCAGCCTATGTAGGAAAAGTAAAACAGAATTAGCATGACTAATTGATGACCTTTCACCAAAGTTGAATGTTGTATCAAGAACATTGTTTTGAGCTTGTCTGATCTCCAGCATCTGTGGTGTTTTACTTTTGCACTTCAGAAGCTAACACATGAATTAAGTGCAGCACACGTCATCCCCCCCCCCCACCCCGTTCCTCTTAATTACCGCTTAAACTGGACCAGGTTCAGGAAAAGAGAAGCGGTTGGACAAGGAGTAGTTGATGGAGATGGAAATCACACAAAGAATAATCCCTTCAGAGTACAAAAGGGATTGAGAGGGGAAGATATGCCCAATGATGGAATCTTGTTGAAGATGGAGGAACTTGTGAAGAAAAATCTGTTGAATGTGCTGGAAGATCGATATGAGACACCTGATTCTGCTCCGATGTCTTATGTAGTTGGTAGTATTGATGTTTGAAGCTTTCATCTTTGCGTCTCACTTGACTTCACATTTTAAATGATCAGCTATAGATTGATAGATAGATACTTTATTGATCTGAAAGAAAAGTACAGTGTTACAGTAACATTTCAAGTGCCCAGATATACAAATATTAGAAGAGAAGTATGAAAGAAAAAAAAGCTGTCATCACTTGTTCAGCTATAGGTTGACTCATTATAGGACCTAATGGCCAAGGGTGAGAATGACCTATTACAGTGCTCTTTGGAGCAGCGCAGTTGTCTTAGTAACATAACACTGAGAAATTCAACGTTGAAAATAACAACAATGTTATTTATTGTTAATTGTGTTTTAGTATTTGTACATTTTGTCTTTTGCACATTGATTGTGTCTTTCATTGATTCTGTTGCATTACTTTGTTCTACTGTGAATGTCTACAAGAAGATAAATCTCAGAGTTGTATATGAAGACATGTATATACTTTTCAAGTCAAGTCACTTTTTATTGTCATGTAACACTTACCCAAAAGGCTGGTATATGTCTAGGGGAAACGGAGTTCCAGCCACTCACCAACCCACCTCCCGTACACGCAGGTTCTGTGCGAATCGAGTTTATGCCTCGCGCCCGCCAACAGTATCAAACCCACAACAAATACCGTTATGAAATACACTTTAAAGAGTTTACTAAAATTAAAAGAGTAGTAGGCAATACAATATATATATATATAAGGAAAAAAACAAAAGGCGCCAACTTATCAAAGTTCAGTCTGTTTAGTGCACTTGTTGGAGCTCAGTCAACGAACCAATCGACCCATCCGGCCGTCGCACCTGGGACCACCCCGGCGGTCTTACAAGCAGTCCAGCACACGTCCACCTTCCTCAGTGTCTTCCTCGGCCTCCCCCTCACACCAAAAACCCGCGAAAACCCCTCCCCCAAGTTCCCAGCATCACAAGACAGAATAACATTCCCCATTGATTAACAAATGAATACAATTATCATATCAGCCATTCTAAAGCGAAACAACGGCGAGAGAAACACTTATCCGACAAAGAAGCATTCCTGCTCGTAACAAACCAAAGAAGCCATTTTGAGTAACATACACAGGACATTGTACAGTCATTTCGACCATAACTGCTGGTACAGTACATAGTAAAAATGAGACAACATTTTTCAGGACCATGGTGCTACATGAAACAGTACAAAAACTACACTGAACTACATAAAAACAACACAGAAAAAACTACAGACACAAGGAAATCTGCAGATGCTGGAAATTCAAGCAACACACACAAAATGCTGGTGGAACGCAGCAGGCCAGGCAGCATCTATAGGAAGAAGCACTGTCAACGTTTCGGACCGAGACCCTTCGTCGGGACTCAGAAAAAACTACACTAGACTACAGACCTACCCAGAACTGCATAAAGTGCACAAAACAGTGCAGACATTACAATAAATAATAAACAAGACAATAAGCTCAGCAGAGGGCAGTAAGTTGGTGTCAGTCCAGACTCTGGGTATTGAGGGCTTGGGGGAAGAAACTGTTACATAGTCTGGTCGTCAGAGCCTGAATGCTTCGGTGCCTTTTCCCAGATGGCAAGAGGGAGAAGAGTTTGTATGAGGGGTGTGTGTGGTCCTTCATAATGCTGTTTGCTTTGTGGATGCAGCGTGTAGTATAAATGTCCGTAATGGCAGGAAGAGAGACCCCAATGATCTTCTCAGCTGACCTCACTATCCGCTGCAGGGTCTTGCAATCTGAGATGGTGCAATTTCCGAACCAGGCAGCGATGCAGCTGCTCAGGATGCTCTCAATACAACCCCTGTAGAATGTGATGAGGATGGGGGGTGGGAGATGGACTTTCCTCAGACTTCGCAGAAAGTAGAGATGCTGCTGAACTTTTTTGGCTATGGAGCTGGTGTTGAGGGACCAGGTGAGATTCTCCGCCAGGTGAACATCAAGAAATTTGGTGCTCTTAATGATCTCTACTGAGGAGCCGTTGATGTTCAGCAGGGAGTGGTCACTCCGTGCCCTCCTGAAGTCAACAACCATCTCTTTTGTTTTGTTCACATTCAGAGACAGGTTGTTGGCTCTGCACCAGTCCGTTAGCCGCTGCACCTCCTCTCTGTATGCCGGCTCGTTGTTCTTGCTGATGAAATATATAAACTTAGATTTTTTCTTAGATTTAGGTTAACAGTCACCTCTGGCCCAATTTGCCCACAGCCCCCTATTGCACTCAGTTAACCTGCCAACCCATGGGAGGAAACCTGGTCACCCAGAAGAAACTCAAGCAGTCATGGGGAGAATATACACACTCCTTACAGACAGTGGCAGGAGTTGAACCTGGGCCTTTGGCACGCTGCAGTATCAGTACGCTAAACACTATGCTGCCCTGCCACCTGTGTTGTCAGATGTCAACTAGGATGTTACCTGAGTTTCAGCACTTAAGTTACAGAGAAAGGTTGAACAAGTTAGGTCTCTATTCATTGGAGTGTAGAAGGTTGAGGGGGGATTTGATCGAGGTATTTAAAATTTTGAGAGGGATAGATAGAGTTGATGTGAATAGGCTGTTTCCATTGAGAGTAGGGGAGATTCAAACGAGAGGACATGATTTGAGAGTTAGGGGGCAGAAGTTTAAGGGAAACATGAGGGGGTATTTCTTTACTCAGAGAGTGATAGCTGTGTGGAATGAGCTTCCTGTAGAAGTAGTAGAGGCTAGTTCAGTTGTGTCATTTAAGGTAAAATTGGATAGGTATATGGACAGGAAAGGAGTGGAGGGTTATGGGCTGAGTGCAGGTAGGTGGGACTAGGTGAGATTAAGAGTTCGGCACGGACTAGGAGGGCCGAGATGGCCCATTTCCGTGCTGTGATTGTTATATGTTATATGTTATATCTCCTTTGACTTTGACCATGAAGTGGTTGTGTCTGCACCAAGACACTGTTCTAAATGAGCTCAACAGCCATTTCAAAGATCTGGTGATGAAGTAACGTCACTGGACGAACAGCAGAATGCTGACTCATTAGCCCAGCTCCTACTGTGGAGGATGCTTGTTCAATAAATCTGAAATTTTCGCTGATTATATTGATTTTCTTTGTTCTACTGTGAATGCCTGGAAGAAAATGAATCTCAGGATAGTATATGGTGACACATATGTACTTGATAATAAATTTAATTTGAACTTTGAGACTGATTTAGCTTTTCTGTAGAAACTTGTATCACGAGCTATTGTGGGTTATTGTGATATTGTCACAGTGGTAGGGACATCCTTCTCAAATCAGTGGTTGCAATTAACGGGTAGCTTTGTGGGTTAGAGAAAGGGGTAGTCCCAGACATCAGCCAATGTTCTGAAGTTCAAATTCCCTGCCTTAAGTTCTGGATACGGTCTAACCTGGAAAACATTCTTTGAATTTCAGGGATTTACCTGTTGGATTTGATCTACATTGATTCTGCGTATCCAGCGTCGGACAGCATCATGGAGAATGAACAGAGGTCCAATCAGATGAACAACATTTTGAGGATCATTTCGGATTTACAAGATTCATTCAATTGTGGTGCGTATTTAACTTCTCTCATGACTTTTCCTTGCATGAGCTCTGATCACTGCTGTCATTACTGAGCCTCTGATCCAACAGCAAGTGCTCTCAATACCTACTGATCCCATTTGAATTAAACCAAAGAATGATATGGTGTGTAACTTTATTTTGATCACACTGACTTCAGCTTAGTCTGATGCACCAATGACAAGCCTTTACTGAAGTTCCCAATGGTGGGCATTGTCTGATGCACCAATGACAAGCCTTTACTGAGGTTTCAGTGGTGGGCATTGACTGAAGTTCTCAATAGAAGTGTTTGACTGAATTTGTCTGTGGTGCAACCTCCAGTGAAGTTCCCAGTGATGGTTCTCCAGCCAAATAGCTGTCATATTGTGGGGTTGACACATTCTGCCTAGAACTACACCCTCCAAGTGTCTTTTGGTTTCGAAGTACAGCCTGTTGTCCACAGACCACAGGCTGCACTTTCGGTCAAAGTTCAAAGTACATTTTATTATCAAAGTATTTATACTTTACACAACCTTGAGTTCTGTCTTCTTACAGGCAGCCACAAATCAAAGAATCCAAATAGAACCAATTAAAAACAAAAGAAGTGTTTCCAAACACAGATTCATACAATATTAAACAGGTCTCTCAGCTCAAATGTCTCTTGCCACCAAAGATTGCTTTGTAAACTAGTGCTGTTTGCCTGCATTTGGCCTATTTTCCAAGGCTTTCCTATCTAACAACCTTTTTAAATGATGTTAATGTACCAGCCACTTCCACTTCCTCTGGCAGCTCATTCCATATGCTGACCACCCTCTGGGTGAAGAAGTTGCTCCTCAGGTTCTTACTAAGTTACTCCCACTCACCTTAAACCTGAGCCCTCTAGTTCTTGATTTCCCAACCCTGGGAAAAAGATCTTTGCCTAGTGACCTGAGCCCATGATTTTACACACGCCCATAAGATCACCCTAGATTCTCCTATGCTTCAGTGATGAAAGTCCCCACCTGCTCAACCTCTCTATTACACAGTCATTCAAGTCCTAGCAATATCCTTGTAGATCTCCTCTGCCTTCTCTCTTATAGCTGGGTTTCAAATGTGCTTTCACCAATGCCTTGTACAACTGCAGCAGTATATGCTGACTTTCAGGTTCAGAGATCAGATTATACTTATTTATCACATGTACCTTGAAAGATACAGTGAAAGGTGTTGTTTGCATTAATAACCAACACACCCAAGGATGTGCTGGGGGCAGCCCGCACGTGTCACCACACATTCCTGTCCCAACATCGCATGTCCACAATGTTCAGCAGAACAACAGAGAACACAACAATGGACAAAGCAATGTCAACAGAACAAGCCCATTTCTCCCTGCCATCCACCCACCCACAAACCTACCCAGTCCTCAAACCCCCAAGGCAGGCTGGCTTCCGAACTTCAGTTTACTTACAGATTCACAGACACAGTTTCCCAGTGAACTCTTTAAAATTCATAGACTTGGGCCTCAATTTCTGGGCTTCCAACTGACCCTCGAGCTTCAATCTGGATTTCCCTTTGACCTTCTACACTCTACACTGTCCCGTACTAATTTCTAGGCTCAGTGTCCTGACTGAAGAAGGCCAGCATTCCCAATGCTTCTGCCCACCTTGTCTACGTGACATCATTTTCAGGGAGCAATGTGATTTTTCTCCTTTGTCCCTCTTTTGTATAACACTGCCCAGGACCCTAAATTTTACAGTGGAAGTCCGATCTTTTCTTTCTCTCTTTCTCTCCCTCTCTCTTCCTTTCTCTCTCACTCTCCCTCTCTCCCTCACTCTCTCTCCCTCTCTTATTCTCACTCATTCTCTCTCTCCACCTCTCTCTCCCCCTTGCCCTCTTTCTCTCTCACCTTCTCCCTCTCTCTCTCTCTCTCTCTCCCCCTCCCTCTCCCCCTCTCTCTCTCCTCTTCCTTCCCCCTCTGCCCCTCTCCCTTTCCCTCTCCCCCTGCCCCTTCCTCTCCCTCTCTCACCCTCACCCCCTGTCACCACCAAATCTTTCCATGCATGTTCCCCTGGAAAGCCAGAAATGTTCATGAATCATTACAGGCTCCACGTCAATCCTGGGTGGCCAATGAAATTATTTCCTGTCATTCTACTTTCTAGAGAATAGTGGCTAGTCTGGCTCATCCTTCAGGCAAATCTCTCGCCCCATGAAACAGCATCATAAAACACAAACAAAATGATTGGAACCCTGGAAGAGCTGGAACAGCTGGAAGAGTCAGCTGTTTAGCTCTGTGGTTAATTGTAACTGTGCTATCCACAATATCATAAAGCTGAAATATCCTTCCTATATCTGCCTGGGCAAGGGGGCAATGAAGCAATTCTTCAATTAAAGAGGGGTTTTAATCAACCACACTGGTGTGTTGAAGGAACAGCTGAGTTTTGTCCTCAAAGCTGTTATTTGAGGAGTAACATCATTATTTATCCAGACAACCATGCTAAGGCATTAACTTTGACCCTTTCAGGCATTGTTGCAGCTGTGTTGCCTCCAGGAACTTCTAATTCTAGCAAAAGTAGTGTTCTGAGCTTTGGTGACAGATCTTAATATCCTTAACTCAACCATTAACCCTTAAGTCTTCTGGCTTCTTCCCCTGTCTTTTAAAAATTCAAAGTACATTTATCATCAAAGTGTGTACCTGTCACCCTGTGAGAGACTAATTTTCTTGCAGACATTCACGGGAAAATAAAGAAATACAATAGAATTTACAAAATGTTATTTATAATAAAGACCGACAAACAGTCCTGATGAAGGGTCTCAGCCCCAATTGTCATCTACTTATTTATCTCCATAGATGCTGTCTGACCTGCTGAGTTCCTTCACCATTTTGTGTGTGTCAATCCTTAACTCTTTGCTGCCCTTAATAAGAACACACGCATATTTTATACTAGGGCCTGCCTCTTGGAATCCTGAAAAAATGAGGCTGCCGAGATATGATATTCCCAGTTCCCTTAATTCTGAGAAGATCCCAGTGGATTGAAAGAGTAGAAATGTGGTGTCGTTATTCAGGAATAGGATTCAGGCAGAAATTGGTAAATGGTTTATTATTGTCACAGGTACCAAGATGTTTGTGTGCCATCCAGACAGATCACTCCATACATAAGTTCATCGAGGAAGAACCAAATGCAGAGTTTTGTGTCACAGTTTCAGAGAAATTGCACTGCGGATACACAAAGTGCAAGGGCCATGGCAAAGCAGATTAATAGATCAGGAGTTCATCTTTATCTTACAAAAGCTCTTATAACCACAGGTGGAAGCTGACCTTGAGCCTGCTAGTATGTGTTATCAAAGTTGTTAGAAATGGAGGGGAAGAGAGACTTACTGGGTGGGAGTGGTCTTTGATTCTGTTGGCTGTTTTCCCAAGGCAACAGGAAGTGTATACTGAGTCCATGTTCTTTTGTGATAGACTGAGCTGTGTTCACAATCCTTAGTAGTTTCTTACAGTCCTGAGCAAAGCAGTTGCTATAACAAGCTGTGTGGCAACTCAATTGCAGGAAATGTTAGACTAGTTACACTGATACCTGTTTTTGGGAGGAGCAGTCAGCTGGGGGGGCGGGGGGGGGCGTGTCCAGACAGGTATATGTAGTTCACCACATTCACCCCCCTTTGTTTTAAAAGAGAGTCCCCATGGGGCAAAGTTTCTTACAAGTATATTTACAGGTTAAGTCTATCAGGTGGTCGAATCTGTCGCTGCAATCTACGTAGCGCTGACTGTGATTCCACAGGAGCCGGTGGTGATTGCACCGGAGATGAAGGTTGTGCTGGTTCCGGCCTAACTGGAGGTGTCAGCCCACTAGGCATCAGTGATCCCTCACGCGTGTGCGAGGCGCCTGGTATATGCGTGTGCGAGACGCCTGGTATATGCGCGTGTGAGACGCCTGGTATAGGAGTATCGTGAGGAGTCTGTGCAGGGATCAGTGTGCACGGTGTCACCTCGGGTACAGGGTTCATAGTTACCGTGGAGTGTTCGGGGTAGTGGTCTGCTGCTCCTGCGGACGCCAGGTTGTGGATGGAGACCGTGTCCTCCCGCCCATCAGGTAAGACCACGTAGGCATATCGGGGGTTTGCATGTAGTAGGTGAAGCCTCTCAACCAACGGGGAGTATTTATTGTTCCTCACATGTCTCCGGAGCAGCACTGGCCCTGGGGACGTCAGCCAAACTGGTAGGGTGGTCCCAGTGGCAGACTTCCTGGGAAAAGAGAATAGGCGTTTGTGAGGGGTGGCATTGGTGGACGTACATAACAGGGAGCGGATGGAGTGGAGTGCCTCGGGGAGGACTTCCTGCCATCAAGAGACCGGCAATCCCTTTGACCTAAGGGCTAAGAGTGTGGCCTTCCACACAGTGGCATTCTCCCTCTCCACCTGTCCATTTCCCTGGGGATTATAGCTCGTGGTCCTACTAGTAGCAATACCCCTAGCCAGCAGGTACTGGTGCAGCTCATCACTCATAAAGGAGGACCCTCTATCACTGTGGATATAGCAGGGATATCCGAACAGAATGAAGAGCTGGCTCAGGGCTTTTATGATGGACATGGCAGTGGTGTCGGGGCAGGGGATGGCAAAGGGGAACTGCGAGTAATCGTCGATAATGTTGAGAAAGTAGACATTGCGGTCGGTAGAGGGAAGGGGGCCCTTAAAGTCAACACTCAGTCGCTCAAAGGGGTGGGTGGCCTCAATAATTTGCATCTTTTCAGGACGGTAGAAGTGCAGTTTGCACTCAGCGCAGACTTGACAGTCCCTGGTCATCGTCCTGATGTCCTCAGGGGAGTATGGCAGGTTCTGGGCTTTCACGAAATGGTAAAATCGGGTGACCCCGGGTGGCAAAGATGTGCATGGAGGGCGTATAGTTGGTCGAGCTGTGCGCTGGCACACGCTCCCCGGGATAGGGCATCAGGGGGCTCATTGAGCCTTCCAGGCCGGTACAGGATATCATAGTTGTAGGTGGAGAGTTCTATTCTCCACCACAAAACTTTGTCATTTTTGATTTTGCCCTGCTGTTGGTTGCTGAACATGAACGCAACCCAGCGCTGGTCTACATTACAGTAACAGGTCCCTATACTGACCATGTTCACACTGGCCTCTTTGTCTGCATTCAGTCCTTGTGATTGCCCAAAGGTTTCTTAAAGTTGTGTCAGATGCCTCCACCACTGCTGACGAGTACCAGTTATCAGCCACTCTCTGTGAAAAACAAAAAACTTTTCCTCAAAAAATCCATCATCTGAAATCAATGCCCACTTACTTCTGATTCCTGTAGCTGGAAAGAATTCACCCAGAGTCCAGGGTTTAAGACATAAAGTCACAGAAGACTACAGTACAGTCAACAGGCCATTTGGCCTATCTAGTCAGTGCTGTATCATTAATCTGCTTATTTCCATTGACCTGCACCTGGGTCATAGCGCTCTAGTCCATGTTCAGTACGGACTAGAAGGGCCGAGATGGCTTGTTTCCGTGCTTCAATTGTTATATGGTTATGTACCCTACACATGCATGTACTTAACTTAATTTCTTGTTCCACCACTTCCGCTAGCAGCTTGTTCCACACTCACCACCCTCTGAATGAAGAAGTTACCCCTATGTTCCCCTTAAATATTTCTCCTTTCACCCTTAACCCACGACTGCTAGTTCCAGTCTCATCCAACCCTCAGTGGGAAAAGCCTGCTTGCATTTACTGTATCTATACCCCTCATGATTTTGTATACCTCTATCAAATCTCCCCTCTATCTTCTACCATGTAAGTCCTAGCCGGGTTTGCCCTCCCAAAGTGCAACATCTCACATTTGTCTGCATTAAATTCCATCTGCCATTTTTCAGCCCATTTTTCCGGCTGGCCCAGATCCCACTTCAGACGCTGATCGCCTTCCTTGCTGTCCGCTACGTCCCCAGGCCTGGTGCCATCCGCAAATTTACTCATCCGGTTTACTGCATTGTCACCCTGGTTGTAGATGTTAAAGACAAACAACAACAGACCCAGCACACAACTAGTCAAAAGCCTGCAGTCAGAGAGGCAGCCATTTACTACCACTCTGTCTTCTCAATGTCTATCCAGTTTACTACCTTATCTTGCATGTCAAGCGACTGGACCATTTGGACCAACCTCCCGTGTGGGACCTTGCCAAAGGCCTTGCTAAAGTCCATGTAGACAACATCCACTGCCTTGTCTTCATCAACTTGCATGGTAACTTCATTGACAAACTCTACAAGATTGTTTAGATGTGACCTATGATGCTCAAAGCCATATTGACTATCCCTAGTCAGTCCCTGTCTATGCGAATGCTTATATATTCAGTTCCTTAGAATACCTTCCAATAACTTACCCACTACTGATGTCAGGCTCACCGGCCTATAATTTCCTGGCTTATTCTTAGAGCCTTTCTTCAACAACAGAAAGTCATTAATGGTATTCCACCACTTCACCTATGGCAGAGGACATCTTAAATATCTCTGCAAGGGCAGAGATCTGCCTCCCACAGAGTCTGAGGGAACACCTTATCAGGCCTTGGGGAATTATCCACCATATTACCTCGAGGCCAGAGCAACGTCATGCCAGGCCCTCAATTCCTCACAAAGATCAGGGTTCCCTAAACCTATTATCCTTGCATTTTATTCTGGCAGGAACCTACAACCTCTGTACTTCAAAAAAAAAACTTTTACTAGAAAACAACCTGTCTCTATCCACACTTGCCAGGTCCTGTCATCAAAGAGCATAGGAGTAGAATTAGGCCATTTGGCCCATCGAGTCTGCTCTGCCATTCCATTATGACTGATTTATTATCCCCCTCAACCCTATTTTCCTGCATTCTCCTTGTAATGTTTGATGCCCTTACTAATCAAGAACCTACCTATCAACCTCTGCTGTAAATATGCACAACAATTTAGCCTCCACAGCCATCTGTAGCAATGAATTGCACTGATTCACCACTCACTGGTTAAAGAAATTCCTCCTCATCTCTGTTATAAAGGGCCATCCTTGGCAATTGTATGGATGACTTACAGCAGACTGAAGAACTTGAGTGTATAGACATTAAGAAAGAGGATGTGTTGGAGCTGTTGAAAGGTATTAAGTTGGATAAGTCACCAAGACCAGACAAGGTATACCCCAGGCTACTGTGGGAAGCGAGGGAGGAGATTGCTGAACCTCTGGCAATGATCTTTGCACCATCAATGGGGACAGGAGAAGTACCAGAAGATTGGAAGGTTGCAGCTGTGTTCCCTTGTTCAAGAAAGGAAGTAGAGATAACCCAGGAAATTATAGATCAGTGAATACGACTTCAGTGGTGGGCAAGTTGTTGGAGAAGGTCCTGAGAAGCAGGATTTATGAGCATTTGGACAGACGTAATCTTTTGAGGATAGTCAGTATGGCTTTGTCGAGGGCAGGTTGTGCCTTATGTGCCTAATTGAATTCTTTGAGGAGGTAAGAAAACACATTGATGAAGGTAGAGCAGTGGATGTAGTGTATATGGATTTCAGTAAGGCATTTGATAAAGTACCCCATGCCAGGCTCTTTTAGAAATAATGAGGCATGGGATCCATGGAGACCTTGCTTTTTTGGATCCAGAATTGGCCTGCCCACAGAAGGCAAAGGGTGGTTGTGGATGGTTCATATTCTGCATGAACCAGTGGTGGAGGTTGGTGACCAGCGGTGTTCCACAGAGATCTGTTCTGGAACTCCTTCCCTTTATGATTTTTATAAATGAGGAAGTAGAAGGGTGGGTTAGTAAGTTTGCTGATGACGCAAAGGTTGGGGGTGTTATGGATAGTCTGGAGGGTTGTCAGAGGTTACAGCAAGATATCAATAGGATGCAGAACTAGCTGAGAAGTGGCAGATGGAGTTCAACCCAGATAAGTGTGAAGTTGTTCATTTTGTTCGGTGAAAATAGAAGACAGAATGTAATATTAATGATAAGACTCTAGGCAGTGTGCAGGATCAAAGGGATCTTGGGGTCCATGTGATAGGACACTCATAGCTGCTGTGCAGGTGACGGTGTTGTTAAGAAGGCATATGGTGTAATGGTCTTCGTCAATCATGGAAGAAGCACAGTCGACGTTTTAGGCCGAGACCCTTCGTCAGGTCCTGGACCCAAAACATCGACTGTACTTCTTCCAATAGATGCTGCCTGACCAACTTGGAGTACTGTGTTCAGTTCTGGTCACCTCACTACAGGAAAGGATGTGGATGCTGTAGAGAGAGTGCAGAGGAGATTTACAAGGATGTTCCTGGTGAAGGGTCTCGGCCTGAAATGTTGGCTACTCTTTTCTCACGGATGCTGCCTGGCCTGCTGAGTTCTTCCAGCGTTGTGTACGTATTCTTTGATCCACAGCATCTGCAGTTGTATTTTTGTGTTTACAAGGATGTTGCCTGGATTTGAGAACATGCCTTATGAGAATAGGTTGAGTGAACTTGGCCTTTTCTCCTGGAGCAATGGAGGAAGAGGGCTGACCTGGTAGAGGTGTATAAGATGATGAGAGGCATTGATTGTGTGGATAGCCAGAGGCTTATTCCCAGTGCTGAAATAGCTGACACAAGGGGGCATAGTTTTAAGGTGCTTGAAAGTAGGTAAAAGGGGGATGTCAGAGATAAGTTTTTCACACAGAAAGTAGTGGCACAGAGTGTGTGCCAGCAACAATGGTAGAGGCGAATACAATAAAGTCTTTGAAGACACTCTTAGATAGGTACATGGAGCTTAGAAAAATAGAGAGCTATGCAGTAGTGTAATCCTAGGCAGTTTCTAGAATATGGTCAGTACAACATTGTGGGCTGAAGGGCCTGTAATGTGCTGTAGATTTCTATGTTTTATGAGCTTGTGGCCTCTTGTCCAATACTTCCCCAGTACAGGAAACATACTCTCCTTATCCACCATGTCTAGGCCCTTCAGTAGGTTTCAATGCAATGCAATGCAATGTCCTCTCATTCTTCTAAACTCTGGCATGTTCAGGCCCAGAGCCATCCAAACTTCCTCTTTATTGCAACTAGACATTAGCAGGGGAGACACTTGATTCAGAGTCAGTGGGCCAAATGGCTTAATCCTGCTTCTATATTTTTTGGTTTTATGGTTCGCTGTTGTTCAGACTCTGTTGGTTGTAGTCAAGGAAGCCTCCTCATTTCTAGTACAGTTAAATAAACACACACACACACACACACACACACACACACACACACACACACACACACACACACATAGTGCACTATCCCTATGAGGGAGTTTTAAAGACTTTCCTTCATCATCCATCACCAGTGAACGAAGAGTAGTCAATGTGCCTGGGGACAGCTCAGTGAACAGACACAAGCAACCTCTTGTTTTCCTTGCCTGAGGATGGGAAAGAAATATCCAGCACACTAGACTAGATCTGTATATTGTGAGTCTCTACAGGCTGCTGTTTCTGAGTGGTTTACAGACATAATTTCACTCTTGATTTATTTTGCACTATTTATTTTGGAATTTATACTAACTGATGTGTTTTCACAATATTGTTGCAACAAAACTCATTTCATGCCATGTAAGATTGTGATAATACAGGAGATTTATTTATTATTGGAGATTTATTTATCATTAGAGATTTATTTATTGTAAGTTGCCGGGACCGGATGAGATGTACGCCAGGCTACTGTGGGAGGCAAGGGATGAGATTGCTGAGCTTCTGGTGATGATCTTTGATCAATGGGAACGAGAGAGGTTCTGGAGGGTTGGAGGGCTGCAGATGTTGTTCCTTTATTCAAGAAAGGGAGTAGAGATAGCCCAGGAAATTATAGACCAGTGAGTCTTATTTTCAGTAGTTAGTAAATTGATGGAGAAGATCCTGAGAGGCAGGATTTATGAACATTTGGAGAGGTATAATATAATTAGGAATAGTCAGCATGGCTTTGTCAAGGACAGGTCGTGCCTTACAAGCCTGATTGAATTTTTTGAAGATGTGACTAAACACATTGATGAAGGAAAAGCAGTAGATGTAGTGTATATGGATTTCAGCAAGGCATTTGATAAGGTACCCCATGCAAGGCTTATTGAAAAAGTAAGGAGGCATGGGATCCAAGGGAACATTGCTTTGTGGATCCAGAACTGGCTTGCCCACAGAAGGCAAAGAGTGGTTGTAGACAGGTCATATTCTGCATGGAGGTCGGTGACCAGTAGTGTGCCTCAGGGATCTGTTCTGGAACCCTCACTCTTTGTGACTTTTATAAATGACCTGGATGAGGAAGTGGAGGGATGCGTTAGTAAGTTTGCTGATGACACAAAGGTTAGGGGTGTTGTGGATAGTGTGGAGGGCTGTCAGAAGTTACAGCAAAACATTGATAGGATGCAAAACTGAGCTGAGAAGTGGCAGATGGATTTCAACCCAGATCAGTGTGAAATGGTTCATTTTGGTAGGTCAAGTATGACAGCAGAATATAGTATTAATGGTAAGACTCTTGGCAGTGTGGAGGATCAGAGGGATCTTGGGGTCTGAGTCCATAAGATGCTCAAAGCAGCTGCACAGGTTGACTCTATGGTTAAGAAGGCGTATGGTGTATTGGCCTTCATCAATCATGGGATTGAATTTAGGAGCCGAGAGGTAATGTTGCAGCTATATAGGACCCTGGTCAGACCCCACTTGGAGTACTGTGTTCATTTCTTGGTCGCCTCACTACAGGAAGGACGTGGAAACCATAGAAAGGGTGCAGAGGAGATTTACAAGGATGTTGCCTGGATTGGGGAGCATGCCTTATGAAAACAGGTTGAGTGAACTCGGCCTTTTCTCCTTGGAGCGACGGAGGATGAGAGGCGACCTGATAGAGGTATATACGATGTTGAGAGGCATTGATTGTGTGGATAGTCAGAGGCTTTTTCCCAGGGCTGAAATGGTTGCCACAAGAGGATGCAGGTTTAAGGTACTGAGGAGTAGGTACAGAGGAGATGTCAGGGGCAAGTTTTTTACTCAGAGTGGTGAGTGCGTGGAATGGGCTGCCAGCAACGGTGGTGGAGGCGGATACAATAGGGTCTTTTAGGAGACTTTTAGATAGGTACATGGAGCTTAGAAAAATAGAAGGCTATGGGGAAGTGTAGTAATTTCTAAAGTAGGGACATGTTGGGCACCAATTTGTGGGCCAAAGGCCCTCTATTGTGCTGTAGGTTTTCTATGTTTCTATGAAATCTATTTCTTTATTATTAGAGATATAACATGGGACAGGTCCTTCTGGCTCAGTCCTTCATCAGCCAGTAACCCATCTACTTAACCCTCACTTAATTATAGTATAAGTTACAAAGGTGAGTTAACTAGTATAACTAGTATGTCTTTGGACTGTGCAAGGAAAACAGAAGTACCTGGAGGAAACCTTCATGGTTCATGAGGAGAATCTACAAACAGCTTACAGATGGTGGCAGAATTGAACTCCAGTCTCTGGAATGCCCCAAAGCTGTAATAGCATCACCTTATCCACTTCCCAAGTGGCTCCCAACTTCCTACTTACACCCATGAATGTCCAGGCCCAGGAGCGACCCAACCAGAGATGTCTGTGGGAGCTTTTGTGTTCTGCACTATAGGATCCTGATCCCGGAAACATCTTGATAACATTTGACAGCTGGCAAAGCGGGAATGTCAGGCTTTGCTGGCTTTCGTAAAAAACCTCAGACTTTAAGTATCACTGTAAATCAGAGACAAAATATGCTAACTTTGAACTCAAGACATGAAATGAATTAGAGATACCGTGTAGAAACTGGCCCATCATTTCCTGCTATCAATCAAACACCCATCTACACTAATCCCATGTTCTCTCCCCATGTTCTCATCAACAACCCTCCCTAGAATTCTGCCCTTCCCCCACATACAAGGGGCAATTTACAGCAACCAATTAACCAAATGACCTTTAAAGTTTTTCATTTTAAAAATAGAGAAAACTCTAAAGACAGTACAGTTCTGATATCTTAGGGACACCTATATAGCTATTTTTGCACAGTACTGTATTTGTCAACGTGGAGTGGAGAGTGAGTTTGTAAATCTGACGGCAGTAAAGGTTATTGGGATTGGCGAGGTGGGTGCACCATGGGAGGGGGTGTGACAGGTGGCAGAGAAGAAGCACTGGGGCAGGGGAGAGGTGGTGTGGGTGCAGCCTTGAGACACCAAGAAGGTAATTTGATTCCAAACAATTGATCATCTCACAATGCCTCTCTGGTGCTTCCCGGTCTCTCCTCTCTCCCTTCCCCCTTTCCTAGCCATGATTCCCCCTTTCCCTGTTCCTGCCACACTCCCAGTCCACAATGGAGACCCATATCAAAATCAGGTTTATCATCACTCACATGTCATTTTTTTTTGCAGCAGTACTGTACAATACATAAAATTATTACAGTACTGTGCAGAAGTATTGAGTATAAGAGTTGGAATGTAACGGTGAGGTTGTATAAGACATTGGTGAGACTGAATTTGGAGTATTGTGTGCAGTTTTGGTCACCTAATTACAGGAAGGATATTAATAAGGTTGAAAGAGTGCAGAGAAGATTTACAAGGATGTTGCCAGGACTTGAGAAACTGAGTTACAGAGAAAGGCTGAATAGGTTAGGACTTTATTCCCTGGAGTGTAGGAGAATAAGGGGAGATTTGATAGAGGTGTATAAAATTATGATGGGTATAGATAGAGTGAATGCAAGCAGGCTTTTTCCACTGATGCTACGGGAGAAAAAAACCAGAGGACATGGGTTAAGGGTAAAGGGGAAAAGTTTAAAGGTAACACTGGGGGGGCTTCTTCACACAGAGAGTGGTGGGAGTGTGGAATGAGCAGCCAGATGAAGTGGTGAATGTGGGCTCACTTTGACATTTAAGAAAAACTTGGACAGGTATATAGATGAAAGGGGTTTGGAAGGATATGGCCCAGGTGCAGGTCAGTGGGATTAGGCAGAAAAATGGTTTGGCACAGCCAGAAGGGCCGAAAGGCCTGTTTCTGTGCTGTAATGTTCTATGGTTCTATGATTCTAAGTCTTAGGCCCCCTAGCTATATATATGTGCCTGAGACTTTTGCACAGTACTGTATAAACAAATTAAAACATTGAAGTAAAGTTTTTTTAATATAACTTAATTTTAGCCCCCACTTTCTAACTCTTTAACCAATGATGCACATAGAGATCACTGTGGTCTTATATCCATTGCCAGATGTGGGGAGCACTGGTAACCCAAACCTGTGCTGAAAGGCACAGGGTGATGTCCCATGGTGGAGTGCACTGGGAAATCCAAATTTGTCAGTGACACCTTGATCTTCTCATGTGTTGTCCTGACCCAGAGGTCTCAGCTGTGTTACCATGGCGATGAGAGTTGAGGTTTCCCGCGTAACCATCAGCTGAATAGAAAAACGAAGACCTGGCTTACAATGTGAGGAATGTATATCACCAGTTGCTAACCGCAGTGCAGTAAATGCAGAAGTCCTCTGATGCAGTGATACTACGTTTGATAATATGGACTGAAGGCTTTGAAATTCAAATACTGCAGGTAGAATAATTATATTTGATCCATAGCCACTTATTAATGGGATTTAACTCCTAATAGGGTGATTCATAAAGCAGATGTGTGGGTTATGTAGTGCTGGCATTGCAAATTCTGTCTGTTCCAAGCTGAGGGAACACAATCACTATGAGCAGAGGAATTGGCTGAATATGAAAATAATAAAATCATAATTCTGGATGTGAGTTGTAGCTTGTAGTAGAATTGATTTAACAGATTTTACTCCTTCACTCATTACATGCCGAATACTTTATTATACATGATTAAGGAGGGTTCTGTGCGGTGTCCTGTCCACAATTGATTAGCATTTAATTATGCTAATACTTACCTGGAAAGCAAACTTTCCATATGGTTCTTTAATTTCTTCACTAGTGAAGTAGCTTGCTGTGCCTGTGTACTTTTGACCAGATTACACAGACTCTTTGTAGAAAACTCATCCAATTCCAGGCAAAGAAAAAATTGCTGGCTGAATTCAGCATTCGTGTGTCTTCATCCAATTTTTATGTCCATGCTTCCAACGTCTGCAGATTCAAATGAGAATAAAGATGTTCAAGGGAATAGTCAGCATGGGTATTGTGGCTTTAGATTGATTCATTATTTTGTTTAGAGAGCTTTAGACAACTTTACTGAAAATAGAACTTAGAACATGGAACAGTACAGCTCAGTGCAGGCCCTGCAGCCCATGATGTTGTGCCGATCATTTAACCTACTTTAAGATCAATCTAACCACTCCATCCCACGTAGCCTTCCATTTTTTTTTGCTTCTATGTGCCTATCTAAGAGTCTTATAAGTGCCCCTAATCTACCTGCGTACCCACCACTCTCTGCGCAAAATAGTTACCACTGACATTCCCCTATACTTTCCCCAATCACCTTAAAATTATGCCCTCTTGTATTTGCCATTTATGCCCTGGGGAAAGGACTCTGGCTATCAACTCTATGCCTCTTATCATCTTGTACACCTCTATCAAGTCTCCTCTCTTCTTCCTTCGTTCTGAAAAGAAAAGAAACAGCCAATTATTTTGCAGCTCTCAACTCTGTTGTCACCCATTCTCTAGCAATCATCTACAACCATTCCTGATGCAGGATCTCGACCCTATAACTTGATCATCCCTTTGCATCCTCAGCTTTCCTCCACTGTCTATGAGGAGTTTGTACGTTTTCCCCATGACTGCATGAGTTTCTACCCATTGTTTGGGTTTTGTCCCACATTCCAAAGACATACGGGTTATGATTAGATTGGTGAGCTGTGGGCAGGATATGTCCATGCTGGTAGCATGGCGACAAATGCCAGCTGCTCCCAGCACATCCTCCGACTGTGTTGGTCATTGACACAAAAGACGCATTTGGCGGTATGTTTCTATGTAGACGAGGCAAATAAAGCTAACCTTTAATCTTTATAGTTCAAAGTAAATTCATTATCAAAGTACATACACTACCCTGAGGTTCATTTTCTTGTGGGCATTCACAACAGAGACAAAGAAACTCAATAGAATCAATGAGAAACTACTCTGAAAGATGGACAAACAACCAGGGTTCATTAGATAACAAATTGTGCAAATACAGAAAGGAAGACTAAATAATAATTATTATTAATAAATAAGTTACCTGACCCATTGATTTTTGCTTTTCTTTTCAGCCATCACCTCTGCCCTACCTTCTTTCCCACTCCTACAAATCCTCATATAGCCCTCCTCTGATCATTAGCACCATGCCACTGTTTTGCTTCATCCATCTCTTTAACTCTTTAATTTTGCAGTTCCAATGTCCCTCCCCGTTTCTCCTCCTGGATCCAGACTTTTGCGTGTCCTCTCACAGCAATGGGGAAAATGGCCACAATAGTTGAAACTCCCTCCCTGTCTCTCTAACAGATATTCTTTAAAATCTTCCATCAGTTTGAAAACAGATGGAAAGGAAAGGAATATTGCCCTGTCAGAGAAGCCATCTTTCAAATGGATACCAAAAGATTGAGCACCGACTCAAACTTGGGTTTGAGCTGGACAAAGGTGGACATTAAAGATCCCACAAAAGCATTCCAGGACTTCAGAAATCAGGCACAAAATTCTGATCAAAATCAGAATTAGGTTTATCATCACTGATATATGTCATGGAATTTGTTGTTTTGTGTCAGCAGTACAGTGCAATATATGAAAAGTTACAATAAGAACTATATATAAAAATGTGCAAAAAGAGAGCGAAGATTAATGCACAATTAATAAATTTGATGGCAGAAGGGAAGAAGCTGTTCCTAAAACATTGTATGTGTATCTTCAGGCTCCTGTGTCTTCTTGTTGATGGTAGTAATGAGAAGAAGGCACGTCCTGGGTTGTGAGGTTTCTAAGCGATAGGTGCCAACTTTTTGAGGCATCACCTTTTGAAGACGTTCTTAATAATGGGCAGTCTGGTGTCTGTGATGGAACTGACTGAGTTTGCCACCCTCTGCAGCTTTCTCCAGTCCTGTGCATTGGCACCTCAATACCAGCCAATCAGAATACTCTCCATGGTACATCTGTTGAATTTTTCCAGAGTCTTTGGTGACATACCAAACCTCCTCAAACTTCGTTATCTCAAGGCTGATATCTATCCCTCGTTAAGCATCAATAAAACAAATTGTGTATACTTCACATTGGGTTGTTTTGGGGGCCATTTGGTGCACAAATCTGTTACCTTTGCTTACTTCACAAGCACTTTAGGAGATCTCAAAAGAAACAGGTATGGTGCCATATAAGTCTACACCTTTCTTTACCAACAAAAACAGCTCCCAAAACATACAGTTCTGAGCAAAACTCTTAGGTGCATATATATTAAGCTAGGGCGCCTAAGACTTTTGCGCAGTACTGTAGTAATTTTATGTATTGAACTGTACCGCTGCTGGAAAAACTAACGTCATGGCATATGTGAGTGATGATAAACCTGATTCTGATATGGATCTGTATGGTGGACTGAGAGCGGGAAAAGGGCAGGGAGAGGGGAGTCATGGTTGGGAAAAGGGGAAAGGAGTGGGGAGGGAGCCGGAAATACTCCCTGCTCCACATTGACAAATACAGTACTGTGCAAAAGTCTTAGGCACCCTGGCTATGTGTATGAGCCTAAGAATTTTGCACAGTGCTGTAGTACCTTATCATTATTAAAACTGTATACCAGTCATTGGCTTGCCAGCATGTAAATTATATTGGCAGCAGGAATATGAAGGAATAACCTTCCAAGTTTAATTGAGCCTGGCGTGGATTGGATGTTGGGAATTTTAGTCCTCGAGCAGAACCAGTTCCACCAGATTTGTGTTGGCGAGCAGAGACATTGTACAAGGGCTGCCAGTAATTGTCTTCTTCTTGGACTACTGACAACTATAACAGTTAGCAGATGGGTCGCGCAGAGCTGTGGTTACTGTGCTATCAGAGATGACGATTGCTGCCGTTCTTGTCAGGTGAATGTTGGAAGGGTGGGGGCGGGGGTCTTGTTTTCACTGTTGCTGCTCCTTGTGTGGTTCTGCTGAACACTGCGTGCATGCTATGTTGGAACCTGAATGTGTGGCAATGCTTGCAGCCTGCCCTCAGCACATGCTTGTCTGTCTGTGTGGGCTGTGAACGCATACAACTGTATGTCTTGAAGTACGTGTGGTAAATCTGAATCTGACATTAAGATGGGAGGTGAAGGCAGGTATTTCTGAGAACTCTTGTGATAATTCTCTTGCAGCGAGGACTAGCAGCAAGGTAGCAGAAATCTGCATGAGCTAGTTCTTGGAAGACTGTTCAAGCTTGAGTAATTCACACAAAATGCTAGAGGAACTCAACAGGTCAGGCAGCATCTATGTACTTATGGGCCCTGATGAAGATTGTCAGCTCAAAACGTTGACAGTTCTAAAGGGCTGAGACCCTTCATCAGGACTGGAAAGGAAAGGGACAGAAGGCAGAAGCTCCCTCCATAGCTAGCTGACCTGCTTAGTTCTTCCGGCACTTTGTGTGTGTTACTCAAGATTTCTAGTATCTGAATAATCTCTTGTGTCTCGGATTTCAAATTGCTTTACAGGCCGTGAAGTACTTGTTGCAGCCACTGTTGTAATACAGTAATCAGCAGCCAATTTGGTCCCAGAAAGAACAGCCTGATGAAGAGCACCCCTCTTATTTTTAACCGTATTCATTGGGGTGTAAATACTGGACAATATATTGGGAACGGTTTCCTTGTTTCTGTTTAAGATAGTGTCTAGAGATCTTTAATATGCGGTGGGGAGAGCATCCCCGGCTTCCACTTGATGGTTCAAGGAAACTAGTATCAGTGAAAATGTGGCCCTCCTGCAGTACTGCAATGGAGAGTTGGAGTTGTGTGGCTCATGTGTCTGGAGTGGACGCAAAGTTGTTATCAGCCCTTGTATGTAATTTTTCATAGACTGAATTGTATTTCTCTGTTCTGCTGTAAATGACTGCAAGAAAATGAATCTCAGGGTAGTAAATGGTGGTATATATATATATACACACACACACACACACACACACACTTTGATGATACATTTACTTTGAGCCATGGCAAACAGGAAAGCAGAAACAGTCATAAAATTAATTGATGCAACTCTCACAAATGAACATCAATATGCTTTTTTTGAAGATTAAAGACAGATGGGTATTCATAATTTTCCAGCTCCAAAGTCAAAGTCAACAATCAAAATAAATCTATTATCAAAGTACACATTTGTTAACATATACTGCCTTGAGATTCATTCAGTCCTGAAGAAGGGTTTCGGTCCGAGATCTTGCCTGCTTACTCCTTTCCACAGGTGATGCCTTATCTACTGACTTCCTCTAGCATTTTGCGTGTGTCACCTGAGATTTATTTTCTAGTAGACATTTGCTGAAAAATGAAGAAGAGCAATAGAATTTATGGCACACCATATATAAACATCGATAAGCCAGCAATGTGCAAAAAAAGACCAATTGTGCAAGTAAAAAAAATAATGCTGAGACCGTGGGCAGTAGAGTCCTGAAAAGTAAGAATGGAGGTTGTGGAATCAGTTCAGTGTTGAGGTGAATGAAATTATCCACACTAGTTCAGGAGCCTGATTGGTTGAAGAGTAATAACTGTTCCTGAATGTGGTGGTGTAGGACCAAACACTCCTGTGTCTCCTGCCCAATGGCAGCAGAGAGAATAGAGCATGGCCAGGATGGTGGGGATCTTTGATGCTGGATGCTACTTTCTTGTGACAGGGCTCCTGGTAATGTTCTCAATGTGGGGATGGATTGCACTATAACTCACCACTTGAGCTCTGTCCATGGACACTAGCACAATGCCCATTTAAGGCTTTTGTAATATTTCAGTGGAATTTCTTTTACTAATACAGTGGCAACTTTGTTGTTCTGTTTATACTGGTATTTACTTGAGAGCTGACTGGAATCTTTTCAAACTGTATGCTACAAATGTCCATGGATGTGTTTACTGACCATTGTGTGATGTAAACATTTACAGAGACCAAGTACTTTGCAAATTGTTGTCAGCTTTTAGAAGTCATTCAATAATCTTTCAAACAAATCAGCAAAGAATTTAGAATTAATTGTTCAGATGTTTTACCGTAAAATCCCATGCAAGGTTTTAACCTCCTGCACCCACATCCTGTTACTAAGAGTTTTCTATTCTGGTATTTTTGTTTTTTTACTGTGAATTTGGCAGATCAAAATCCCTGCTGGAGATTCCCATTAATTTCAGAGATAATTTATCTGTGACGGTCTGTCCAGTCAGTATTACTCTGATAATTTGCATCTGTAAGTCAAAGTCAAGTTGATTGTTATTTGCACAAGTCCATGTATGCACAGGTAGTGGATTGTGGGTAAAGCCATTGAGCACATCTACAAGAAAGACTACCACAGAAAGGAGCATCCGTCATCAGAGATACTCCCCACCCAGGCCATGCTCTTGTCGCTGCTGTCATCAGATAGAAGGTACAAGAGCCTCAGGACTCGCACCACCGGGTTCAAAAACAGTTGCTACCCCTTACTCAAAAGGGGATAACTACACTCACTTGCCCCTTTACTGAAATGTTCCCACAATCAACAATCTCACTTTATGGACTCTTTATCTCATTATCTCATGTTCTAGTTATTTATTGCTATTTATTTATATTTCCATTTGCACAGTTTGTTGTCTTCTGCACTCTGGTTAATCTTTCATTGATCCTGTTATGGTTACTGTTCTGTAGACATGCTGAGTATGCCCACAGGAAAATGAATCTCAGGGTTGTATGTGGGTGACATGTATGTACTCTGATAATAAAATTTACTTTGAACTATTAGGTGCAACAAGAAACTTACTGGAGGCAGCATCACAAACATTCAGCATCAGATGCACAATGTTGACAAGAAAAACATATTTTAAACATAAATTATACAAGAAACACAATTAGAAAAAATGTAGTGAGCCAAATTTAGTCCAAATAGATAATGGAATAAGAGTGTCAAGTATCATTCGACCAGCCACTTTATATTATGTAATTCTTTAATCTGTTATTTCCCATTCCAGCTCATGTTAAACACAAGGTTCGAATAAAGAAAAGTTCCACTTCACGATTTCAACGGGTTGAATCAGGTCAGGTACATAGTTAGCAGTGTCACAGGTAGATGGGATGGTGAAGGAGGCCAACCTTCATCAGTCAGGGCATTGAGTAGAGTAACTCACGCAAAATGCTGGAGGAACTCAGCAGGTCTGAATACAGTCAACGTTTTCGGGCCGAGACCTTTCATCAGGACTGGAGAGAAAAAGATGAGGAGTCAGGGTAAGGATGTGAGGGGAGGGGAGCTCCCCTTCTCAACTTTCTTTCACCTTTCATCCTGCTGAAGGGTCTTGGCCTGAAACATTGACTGTACTCTTGATGCACCATCAATAACTCTTGGAGACGTGAGGCGAGATATCTGCTTTTATTTGCTGGAAGAAAGAACAAGCAGCAATTGACCACCACACTACATCCTGGAGACTGAGGGAGGAGCAGTGTCTCCAATCGCCTTTATACCGGGGTCCGTGGGAGGAGCCACGGGAGCAGTCAGTGGGGGGGGGGGGGGGGGGTGCGTGTCCAGACAGGTATATGTAGTTCACCACAACTCTTTTCCGTAGATGCTGCCTGGTCTCTGTAGTTCCTGCAGCATTTTGTGTGCATTGTTCAGACTTCCATCATCTACAGATTTTCCCTTGTTTGTGTCAGCAGGTCAGGAAGCATCTATGGAAATGAGTAGATAGCCGACGTTTCGGGTTGAGACCCTTCATCAGGATTGAGAAAGAACGGGGGAAATGCCGGAATAAATAGGTGAGGGGGAGGGAAGGAGACTAGCTGGAAGGTGACAGGTGAAGCCAGGTGAGTGGGAAAGGTGAGGGGCTGCAGAAGAAGCAATCTGATAGGAGACTGGAGTGGACCATAGGAGAAAGAGAAGGAGGTGGGAATATATTGTATTGGAGTTGGGGTTACATACTGCAGTTGTAATAGGAGTTGGAATGATGTGTTGCAGTTTGACAAGGCACTGGTGAGACCACACATAGAATAGTGTATACAGTTTTGATTGCCCTGTTATAGGAAAGATATTAATCTGAAGAGAGGCAGAACAGATTTATGAGGGCGCTGCCAGGACTCAACAGCCTGAGTTCTTGTAAGGCTGGAACTTTATTCTTTGGTGCTTTGCAGACTTAGACACTTCATTAAGGTATATAAAATTATGAGGGGTAAGTTTGATACATAGATGAGTAGGAGGGGTTTATATTTGCATAGATAAATGGGTAGGAGGGATTGATATTTCCATAAGTACATGGTTAGGTGGAGTTGAGAAGAATATTAGCTAAACGTAGGCTAGTTTGGGTACTATGGTCAGCACGAAGAAGTTGGGCTGAAAGGCCTGTTTCCATGCTGCATTACTCAGTGACTCTAAGTGACAGCCGGTATTTCCCAACCATCCACACATTCCAGAATCCTTTGCTTGGGCAGCTGTGACAATCAGAGTTGGGTGGCCGGCAGACTGGGTGCTGTATCCTGTGCAGCTGTGAAATCCAGCAAGGTGCAGGGAGTTGGCATACACTTCTCATCTGATCCCAGTTTCTGACCATTGAGGGCTATAAGTCATCCCATTCATGTGAATGCTTGGCTGCCCTGCAGAGGAAGTATTTGAACCATTGTCTTGTGTTTAATTTTGTTCTTTAATTCTCATTTTAAAAATCTTATTAATTATTTGAATCTCTGTCTGAAATTTAAGGCCTTTGTCAGTGGCTATTAGTGAATCTGGCTACGAGGCTTATGTATGAATGTTATATGCAAAGCCTGCCATAGAAAATGCTGACTTCCTGCAGATTATACAGAGATACTGTTGAGTATTGATGGTGTAGGAGAATGTGGGACAACGTTATGGTTGTATTTAAAATTACACAAGGCATAGAAAAGGTGGATGACATCAGCCTTTTCCCCAGGGTGGGAGAGTCCAAAATTAGGGGGACGTTAGTTTGGGGTGAGGGGGAAATGATTTAAAAGGGACCTGAGGAGCAACATTTTCACAGTGATGAGTGTATGGATGAGCTGCCAGTGGAAGTAGTTGAGGCAGATGCAGCAGTTTAAGGAGCACTTGGAGAAATACGTGCCAAACACAGGAAATTGGGACTAGCTAGATGGCCACCATGGTCAGCATGGACTAGTTGGGTTCTGCTGCTCTGGGTGTCAACACCTCCGAGGATCTAACCTGGGCCCTCGTTATTGATGCAGCTACAAAGAAGGCACAGCAGCAGCTGGATTTCATTAGGAGTTTGAGGAGAATTGGTATGTTGCCAAAGACACTCAAAAATTTCTATAGATGTACTGTGGAGAGCAATCAAACTGGCTGAACATTTTCAAGGAGCAATGCCTCAAAAAGGCAGCATCCATCATTTAGAACTCCCATCACCATGTCCTCTTGTCATTGCCACAGCAACAAAATTCACGACATATGCCAGTGATATTAAACTTGATTCTGATGACTCTATTACCAAAAACTTTGAATATTATTGAATGTTTTCACCATTTCTGTCTGTAATCTGAGGTCAGAGTTCCATTAACACCGGGAAGGTTGAATCGTGTTTCAGCATTGACTTGGAATTGGAATTGGTTTATTATTGTCACATGTACTGAAATACAGTGAAAAGCTTGTCTTCTTGCATGCAGTTCATAAAGATCAAATCATTACACAGTGCATTGAGGTTGTTGTTAGCCTCCACTGGTCAGAGTTGACCATGGATATTGCATCCTAGCTGTCTAGATACACAAGCCTGGGTAGTGCGATAAGGAGAGCAAGCTGTTGCCCATGTAACGAGCTCCCCATCTCCACACATCTGATGAACCCAAAGGAACGGCAGGGACTGATAGAGTTTGGTACCAGCAGCATTGCAGGAGTTGCCAATCAGCATTGAGCTCAACATAGGTCTGTCTTAGGATTTTTCCCTTGGGTTTTACTCCCAAAGCCTTCTCAGAGGGTGGGCATAGCCGCAAGGCAGCAGAGTTTTTCTTCTCCTAGATGAGCTGCAAACCATGGCTGACAAACCCCACTTGCCTGAAGCAACTGGTTTTAAGGCACAGTAACCTGCCTTTGCCCCATTCCTCTGTCAGTAGAAATTTTTTCTGCCAGACTTAATAGCTAAGCCACACGTGAAGGCCAGGAGCTGGACTTGGTTGTTAGACAACACATACAAAATGCTGGTGGAACACAGCAGACCAGGCAACATCTATAGGGAGAAGTGCTGTCAACGTTTCGGGCCGAGACCCTTCGTCAGAGGCTATTTGAGGCACACGCCATTGAGAGCATTTAATAGATAGTGGGAGCTTGTCCCCATTGCCACCTCCTGGCTATAACAACCTCAAGGAACCACATTAAGGTAGAACAAGGAGCAAAAGGATTAATTGAATAAAATGCAGAATAAAGTGTAAGAGCAACAACGAAAAGTGCAGTGCAGATAAACAATGAGGTGCAAGATCATAATGAGGTAGACTGTGAGGTTAAGTGTCTTTATTGTACTCGGGAATTATTTAGTAGTCTTCTAACAGTGAACTAGAAGCTGTCCTTGAGCCAAGTGATGTGTGCTTTCAGGCTTTTGTATCTTCTGCCTCTTGGAAGGGGAGGAAGAGAGATTGTCTGGGATGGGTGGGGACTTCCTGAGTATCAATGCCTTGAAGTTTCATATAATAGTTACAAAGGCACAGGAACACTAGGGATTTGCAACACCTGTTCAGAAAGGAGAAATGGCTCCATCAGTCCTCTACATCTACATGAGATTAGTCAGTGCATGCAGGTGGAGTGGTCAGAGAGCCCAGGAAGTGGTCCTGTCCAGCCCAAAGTTACCTCCATCTGTGAGAATTCCCTTTCATTCCTCCTGCTCCCCCAACAACTGTAGAATGAGATGATTTCTTGTACCCCATATCCATAGAGCCCGGACATTAGCTTCAGGCCAGTTGTTGACCTTCTGTCAGTGCCAATTCTGAGCTGGATGTTGCTGGCAAGATTGGCATTAATAGTCCATCCTCAATCTTCTTTGAGAAGTTGGCAGTGAGACACATTCTTGAACTTCTGCAAGTTTCTAGAGTCATAAAGCACTACAGCACAGAAACAGCCCCTTTGGACAATCTAGTCTGTGATGACATGCAGGTACAGCAGGCAGTGAAGAAAGCTAACGGCATGTTGGCCTTCATAACAAGGGGAGTTTTAGGAGCAAAGAGGTCCTTCTGCAGTTGTACAGGGCCTTGGTGAGACCACACCTGGAGTATTGTGTTCAGTTTTGGTCTCCAAATTTGAGGAAGGACATTCTTGCTATTGAGGGAGTGCAGCGTAGGTTCACGAGGTTAATTCCTAGGATGGTGGGACTGTCATATGTTGAAAGATTGGAGGGACTGGGCTTGTATACACTGGAATTTAGAAGGATGAGAGGGGATCTGATTGAAACATATAAGATTATTAAAGGATTGGACACACTGGAGACAGGAAGCATGTTCCCGCTGATGGGTGAGTCCAGAACTAGAGGCCACAGTTTAAGAGTAAGGGGTAGGCCATTTAGAACAGAGATGCGGAAAAAACTTTTTCACCCAGAGAGTGGTGGATATGTGGAATGCTCTGCCCCAGAAGGCGGTGGAGGCCAAGTCTCTGGATGCATTCAAGAGAGAGTTAGATAGAGCTCTTAAAGATAGCGGGGTCAAGGGATATGGGGAGAGGGCAGGAATGGGGTACTGATTGTGTATGATCAGCCATGATCACCGTGAATGGCGGTGCTCTCTCGAAGGGCCAAATGGCCTATTCCTGCACCTACTGTCTATTGACATGTTATTCTGCCTAATCCCATTGATCTACAGCTGGACAATAGCCCTCCATACCCTCCCTATCCGTGTACCTGTCCAAACTTCTCTTAAATGTTGTAATCAAATTGACATCCACCACATTGTCAGTGACTGGTTCCACACTTGTACCACCCTCTGAGTGAAGTTGTTCACTCTAAGGTTCCCCTTAAATATTTAACCTTCCACTCTTAATCTATAACCTCTAGTTCTAGTCTCACCCAACCTGAGTGGAAAAAAAACGTTTACTTTGCTTTTACCTCTCATAATTTTGCACACCTCTATCAAATCTCCCCTCATTTTCTTATGCTCCATGGAATAAAGTCCTAACCTATTCAATTTCTCCCTTTAACTCAAGATCTCAAGTCCTGGCAAAATCTTGTAAGGTGTTCCCACAGTGTTAGTGGGTAGGGAGTTCTAGGATTTGGACCCAGTGACAATGGCGGAATGGTGGTATATATTTTTGTGCAGTTTGGAGGGGAAGCCATAGGTAGCAGTGTTCCTGTGTGTCTGCACCCCCTTGTTCTTCTTGTTAAGTAGAGTAGTTCAAAGTAAAGTAATATTTATTATTAAAGTACATATCTGTCCCCATATACAACCCTGAGATCAGTTTTCTTGTGGGCATACTCAATAAATATAAAGAGTAATAACCATTAACAGAATCAATAAAAGACTGACCAACTTGGGCTTTCAACCAGAGTGCGGAAGCCAACAAACAGTGTAAATACAAAAATAAGAAATAATAATAATAATAAATAAATAAGCAATAAATATCGAGAACATGAGCTGAAAGTCCTCGAGAGTGAGTCTATTGGTTGTGGGAACATTGTGATGATGAGGGAAGTGAAGTTGTTCCCTTTAGTTCAAGAGCCTGATGGTTGAGGGGTAATAACTGTTCCTGAATCTGCTGATGTGAGTCCTGAGGCTCCTGTACCTTCTTCCTGATGGCAGCAATGAAAAGCGTGCATGTCCTGGGAAGTGGGGCTCCTTGATGATGGATGCTACTTTACTGCGACAGCGTTTCATGTAGATGTGCTCAATGATGGGAGAGGACTTTACCCATGATAGACTGTGCCATATCCACTACTTTTTGTAAGATTTTCCGTTCGATGTAGTAAAGGAGGCAGGTTTGAATGTACTGTCAGAGTGACCTCAGCAGATATTGTCTATTCTGCACACAGCACCATCGTACTCCAGAATATTTCCCAATGAGCAATGCATAAAACTCCATTTCCCCACTGGACATTATTTGTTCCTTGCCAAGTTGTCACTGCAGTTCTAAAGATGATTGCCTGCAATAGAAGTGAATGGGAATTTACACATAAGCTGTGTGGAAAGTCTTTGGGATGGACTTGGCCAAAGTTTTGGGCATGATAGCAAGGTTCTGTTATTGGAGTAATCCAGTGGCTTGGATGAACTGCAAATTCAAGTTCTAATTCAAGCACTGCATTTGGGGAATAAAGCTGAAGGAATTAAATAAATTCTGGAATACAAAGCTAGCCTATGTCTTGGAGACGGTGAAAGTGCTGGATTGTGGAAAATGCTCATCTGATTCACTTTAGAAAAGGAGGTCCTACAACATCTGGACTACATGTAACTCTGGTCCCACGTCGAGGTGGTTGGCTCAAGGAAAGGATGGCAATAAGTGCTGACCTTACAACAATGCCCACATCCCATGAATAAGCACTGCAACATCCTCATTAGTTTCTCAGAAGGTCAGGAAGCTTTGAAATTCTGTAACACACACAAAATGCTGATGGAACATAGCAGGCCAGGCAGCATCTATAGGGAGAAGCGATGTCAACGTTTCGGGCTGAGACCCTTTGTTAGGTCTAACTGAAAGAAAAGATAGTATGGGAGGGGGAGGGGGAGGGGAGGGGTAAGAGCTGGAAAGGTGATTGGCAAAAGGGATACAGAGCTGGAGAAGGGAAAGGATCATGGGATGAAAGGCCTAGGAAGAAAGAAAAAGGGAGGGGAGCACCAGAGAGAGATAAAGAACAGGCAAGGAGTGATTGTGAGAAGGGCAGAGAAAGAAAAAAAAGGAGAGAGAGAAAAGGGAGGGGGGGGGGGGAGATAGATAGATAGATAGATAAATAAATAATTAAATAAGGGATGGGGTAAGAAGAGAAGGAGGGGCATTAACGGAAGTTAAAGAAATCAGTGTTCATGCCTTCAGGTTGGAGGCTACCCAGACGGAATATAAGGTGTTGTTCCTCCAACCTGAGTGTGGCTTCATCTTAAAAATTCTGTATCTGGGTGAGTGTGAAGGCCAAGGGTTCAGGGTGAGGGAGAGTCTATGGAGGAATTCAGTCCTTTAGAAGGCAGGTAGAAAAATGAAGTTGAAGCAATGGTGAGATCAGCCATGATCTTATTGAATCATAAACTGTCTCGTCAGGCTGACTATGCTGTACCTCCACCATATTTTCTTTGTTTCTCTTTATTGACATACAGCATGGAATAGGCTCTACCAGCTTTTCGATCCATGCAGCCCAGCAATCTTCCAATTTAATACCAGCCTAATCACAGCATAATTAACTTACCAACCGGTACGCCTTTGGATTGTGGGAGGAAACCTGTACGGTTACAGGGAGAACAGAACATGCAGTGGCGGGAATTGAGGCCGGGTTGCTGGTTCTGTAAAGCATTGTGCAGACCATTACACATCATGTCGCCCCATTAAGCCGATGTTACTGTATTCTATTATGACCATCTGTTAACGGAGCTGTAATTGTGCTGAGATGGTGATTAATTAGTGTTCCCAGCAATACCTCTCTTCAGGTCTTCACATTCTCATTGGAAATATTTCAGTGGTTTGGCTTGGTACCAATCCATGCTGTCATATATCACGGCAAGTGATATTCACTAGTCTCACAGTCTAGTCTGTGGAATTGAGAGCCAACTAGAATCAAATATTGCAACGAATTTTAATGAGCTACAATAAATCCAAATAGTTTCCACCAGGTCAAAGAAAACAACAGAAGTATTTGAATGAATTCTTATTATTGGTTTATTTTTGTTACAAGTACTGAGGTACAGTGAAAATCTTTTGTTTTATGGGGCCTCCAGACAGACCTTGCCACATGTACAGGACTGTGCAGAAATCACAAGCACATATACAGTATATAGCTAGCGTGCCTAAGACTTTTGCACAGTATTGTATTTGTCAACGTGGAGCAGAGAGCAAGTTTGTAACTCTGGTTGGAGCAAAGAATGTTGGGAATGGTGAGGGTGGAACACCATGGGAGGGTTGTGGGACAGGTGGCAGAGAAGGAGTGCCAGGGGAGAGGGTTGGCACAGGTGCAGTCACAAGGTCATTTGATTCCAAACGACTGGGTTTACTAATCAGTACAGAATATCTCTTTGGTGCTTCCTGCTCCCTCCCCTCTCCCTTCCCCTTTTCCCAACCATGATTCCCCTCTCCCTGCCCCCTTCCCACTTTCCGTCCCCAACAGACCCATATCAGAATCAGGTTTATCATCACTCACGTAGGTCACGAAATTTGTTTTTTTTTATGGCAGCAGTACAGTGCAATAGATAAAATTACTACAGGACTCTGCAAAAACTGGCGACAGGAGTTTTATGGATTGCTCTTTGAGAAATATTTTGGAGTACAATAAAGCAGTGTATAAGATAGAAGGTGGTGATCCAAAGCAGTGCACACAAAATGCTGGAGGAACTCAGCAGGTCAGGCAGCAGCTATAGAAAAGAGTCAACAGTCGACAATTTGGACAGTGACCCTTCTTAAGGACTGGGAAAGAAGAGGGAAGATGCCAGAATCCCCACTTTTTATTCCAGCTTCTTCCCCATTCCTTCTCAGTCCTGAAAAGTCCTGACTGTTTACTCTTTTCCGCTGATGCTGCCTGACCTGCTGAGTTCCTCCAGCATTTTGTGTGTTGCTATATATGCCTAAGACTTTTGCACAGTAGTGTTAGCCAGATGGCTCTTAATTTAATCCAGACGGGTAAATTTTTTTGTAGTATCTTTGCAGGGGTCTGAAATTTTTTGAAGTCAAAATTTAAAAAAAAATTATCAACCGTCACTGCTTTTTGACTCAACATCCATTGATCCAGATGGACAGTGTACAACAAACGCAAACAACTGACTCTATTTAAAAACTGTTCAGTCTAAGCAAGGCGTAGTAGCTGTATACATGCCTAAGAGTTTTGCACAGTACTGTAGTTACAAAAAGGTAGTAGAAGTTTTAGTATAGTGTTATGTTTCAGAGAAAGTGTAGTGTGGGTAAACTAATAAAAGGGCAACGACAAGGTAGATTGGGAGATCAAGAGTTCATCTTTCAGCTAGAGTCTGTTAGCAGTGTGGTAGGATTTGTCCTCTGGTTTAGTCATTCATACTCTGGGCTGTTGTAGCTTCTCCCTGATGGGAGAGGAGAGAAGAGAGAATTATCTGCGTGGGAGAAGTCCTTGAATATATGACCTACTTTCTCCAGGCAGCAGGAAGTGTCAACAGAGTCAATGGAGGTCTGTGTCATGGTCTGGGCTGTGGTCACAACTCTCTGCTGTTTCGTGTAGTTATGGGCATATCAAGCTGTTTTGAATCTGGATACGATACTTCCTGTGGTTCACTCGTTTGTTATCTAGCGTGTTATGTAGGTGATTGTGGCCTTTCCATGACCATAATTGTTCTTGGCAAATTTTTTTACAGAAATAGCTTGCCATCTCCTTCTTCTGGGCAATGTATTTATGAGATAGGTGACCCCAATCATTATCAACACATTTCAGTGATTGTCTGCCTGGTGTCTGTGGTCACATAACCAGGACTTGTTATATGCACCAGTGGCTCATATGACCATCCACTACCTGCTCCCATGGGTTCACATGACCCTGATCGGGGGGGGGGGGTAAACAAGTGCTAAACATTGCCCAAGGGTGACCTACTGACTAGCAGTGGGAGGGAGTGTCTTACACCTCCTTTGCTAGAGACATATCTTCACCCCCCGACTCATTCTGTGGTGTATCTATAACAATTGCTAAGAGTTGTTGGGGACATGCTGAATTTCCTTAGCCTTTTGAGGAGGTAGCTTTATACTTTTTTTCAGTTCGCTATTTCTGTTGAAAGACTTGTAAAAAAACTTCATAATTTGACAGGCAGATCTCTCACATAATTATTCAACAACTGTCTGAACCATAAATATAATTAAAACCAAAAAGTTTGGCATTGTATTAGGCAAAGATCTTCACTCTAGTGGATGCCTTATTATGAGTTGTGTTTCTGTTATTTTCTGTTCAGCAGCTGTATGAAGACCTACATTTATGCATATGCTTACTTAACACTAATATTGCACCAAGCTGCCAAAATAGACTCTATTCTGGAGCAGAATAGATTACCAAGTGGGCAGAGGATGAGATCAGATAAGCCAAAGCAATTTGCAGCATCACCGCTCACTACTGGCCCAAGTAAAGGAAGAGCACTTGGGATAGTATTGAGGACCTCAAGCCCATCAGATGCATAAGTTTAGAAGCAACGCAGTAGTCGTGCACTCACTCGTGTTGAGTATGATGTTCTCCTAAGGCGTTATTCCCATAATGAAGAACGACTCTGCATGACTTTGTTTAATGCAGGAAGGATGATGAACAGGAAGCCACCACACAGTCCATGACAGATGGAGGTGGCATGAAGTTAACTGGAGACCCTTCGCTACTGCAGCCTTCCTCTGTCTTTACTGCCATTGTGATGTGTCATCATCTTCCGACTGCTCCATCGTTGGGATCTTGGTTGGATTGCTCTTTGTCTGGAACCTCCCCCTTGACCTTACTGCCATGGTTGACCCTACCAGGAGCTAATCTCCAGCAACATCGCTCTCAGGAACTCACAAGCCTCTGCACCACAACAAGGTGGTGTTCCTTGGAGCAAATGAAAGACCTTCTGAAGGAGCACGCATCAGACAGTATCACCCAGATGCATCTTGTCTTGTGTTAGGAAGAGTCTGTGGTCCCTGCACTGGCCCCTTCAGAACAAAGGGCAGAAGCACATTACCCTCAAGCTATCAGAGACCGCCAAGGGAAGCGTAGCTCTTGGCTCGTGACAAGGTGTGATGGTGCCCTTTGTTGTGAGGTCTGTGCTGATCAAGCAGGTCATGCACTTAAACCGTGATCTCAGTGCTCCCACGATAGACAAGAGTTCTCTGAGGCTGTTTCAGTAAAGATCACGCCAGGTTGGGACAGAGTGAAGATGCATAAGATCTCAGGATGAATTGGATTTGGAGGTAATGGTAGATTCCACTACCAGCAAGAAATATAACATTGGTACGTGTCGCATTATGCCACAATAACTGTGTTCACTGATGGTTAGGTTAAGAGCATAATACCATAAGACGTAAAGAACAGAATTCGGCCATTCAGCCCATCGAGTCTGCTCTGCCATTCCATCATGGCTGATTTATTATCCCTCTCAATCCCATTCTCCTGTTTTCTCCCCATAACCATTGATGCCCTTACTAATCAAGAACCTATCAACCTCTGCTTTAAATATACCCAATGACTTGGCCTCCACAGCTGTCTGTGGCAATGAATTCCACAGATTCACCACCCTCTGGCTAAAGAAATTCTTCCTCATCTCTGTGCTAACGAGATTACCTTCTGGGCTGAGGCAATGCCTTCTGGTCTTAGACTGGCCCACTATGGGAAGCATCCTCTCCACGTCCACTCTACTTGGGCCTTTCATTGAGATCCCTCTTATTCTTCCGAAGTTGTTAATATCACAAGTCTTTGATAGGAACTGTAAGCTCTTTACAAAAGAAGCCAGTGTCATTATTTCCCAGTTTCACTCAACTGATATCCAAGATTTGGACTTGACTGAAAGAGGTAAGACCAGTTAATTCAAAAAGGGTTAGCAAGGTGAGTGAAGTGAAGCTGTTGCGTTGCTGTACATTGCAAAAGAATAGAATAAGAAGAGAAATATGCAGGGTTTGAGGTCCTGCAAAAGCATGGGATAGTAATATTCTGCATTTGGGTATTGGTTCATTCCCCTCGGTCTTGCGATGAAAGAAAATAAGTTTGATAATTAAAGTTTTGCAAAGTTACATATCCCCCTGCAGTAATTTGCTTAACAGTGTGGCACTACTTCCATTTACAGACTATCTGGTGACGTTACCCCATGTGCAAAACTACTTGAAATCCGTGCGGTATATCGAGGAGTTGCAGAAATTTGTGGAAGAGGACAATTACAAGTAAGTGCATACATTTGGTTTACAATCTCTAGGTAGTCTGTGAAAGGACTACAGTGTTGTGAGTTACGTAATGTATCATGCGCAGTTGCCAACAGACTTCTGTGGCTTATACAGGAATAAGGGGCTCTTTGGGAATTGTTGAAAATCTTGGAAATGATGACTACCTTACTCAGAGGCTGGGAAATCTATAATGTAGTTAAAGATGATGTGTGATGGAATTTTATTTTGGATACAATAATTTCATGGACCAAAGATAGGAGGTACTTTCTCTGAAAAACATACAAATGAACCACAAACATCTGGGAACCAGGTTTGAGATTAACTTGAAGTAAAGGAAGAATTCTTCAATTTGGAAGTACAGTATGTTCCCCATACAAAGAAATCTTGTCATAAATGATAATGGTTTGAGCTCAATGTTGGTGGTCAGGTAATTGCAGCCATTTCTTCTGTTGGTTTTAGATGCTTGTAAGAAAACTGTTCGCAGCGACAAAAAATAGCTTCCGAACCACAGGAAAATTAGACAGAAGTGAAGTAATGGGAATATGAGTCAATCATTTGGCCTCCCAAGACTGTCTCACTGCTCAGTAATATCAGGACTGAACTGTTCCTGAAATCAATTTTCCTGCTGATCCCCAGATGCCTAGATTCACTCCAAGTATAGAAGCCCAGGGATCTCATCCATCAGTGTACTCAGTGACTGGACATCCACAACTTTTGAAGGCAGACAATGTCAAAGGAGGTGGTTTCTTCCCTTCCTTTGCTTGGAAGACTGTAATTATTATTTTGTCATGATTGTACTTTGAAAGACAAACTTACTTACTGCCCGTTCTGCTGCTGGCATTTAGGGCAGCAACCTAGGTCCTCCATCTCTGTCTACGTAGAAGGATTCTACATTGCTGTTTCCGTCACAATTTTTTTGAACAATCCGGATTATTAGCCCTGAGCTGGGCCCCCAAACCTGGAGGATTGACGGACCACTCTTAGTCAGGACACTACCCTTTGACCTGTTTGGCACAAGAGCGAAAGCACAGGGCCCTGACTCCAGCCAACATAGCTTTCTGGGTCATTGAGGCACGCAAGCCTCCAAACCCCATGGCAAGGTTGTGGACCTCTTGCAGGTTGAGAGAGAAACTCCCCATATAACTATGTTCCACTGACAGTTTCTCTTTGCTGTGAACAAGAATAATGGATAGGATGGATAACCACAGACTTTTTCCCAAGGTGGAAACGACTAATACAAGTGGTCATAATTTTAAGGGGATTGGAGGAAAGTGTTGGGGGGATATCAGAGGTAAGTTCTTTACAGAGAAAGTAGTGGGTGCATGGAACGCCCTGGCAGGGAAAGTGATAAAGGTAAATATATTTGGGACACTGAAAAGACTCTTGGATGGGCACATGGATAATTTAAAAAATGGAGGGCTGTGTTGTAGGGAAGGGTTAGATTGATCTTAGTGTAGGTTATATGGTCAGCACAATATTGTGGGCTGAAGGGCCTGTACTGTGCTGTAATGTTCTCAGTCTGTGCTTGAACTGTGAAACCTAGAAAGATGTGGTGCATAGCATGGTTCCAAGTCTATAGATGGCACTTGTATAAAGTCGTTTTCTCCCATAGAGGTCCTTTGTGTGCTGCAGACTTTAAGTCTATAGTCATGTACTGTTTGGTCTAATCAGATTGGTAGTTAACACTGCGAGATGTTGTTGAGCTCCCAGTGGTGTCTATGAAAATTAGCTTGCTCTAAGTCCTTCTTTGGAACTGTAATAGATTAGACTGCGATTACAACTGGGCTGGCACTTCGAGTATGTTCATTGGAAGTGCGCAATGGACCTCAAGCCAAATCCCTGTAATCGCCTTACCAGTGATTGACAACTCAACACACTCCTGCTGCTGTGAGATCACACAGAACATAGAACAGTACAGGCCCTTTAGCCCACAACATTGTCCTAACATTTTAACCAAATCTAAGATTAATCTAACCCTTCTCTCCTGCATAATCCTCCATTTTTCTGTCATCCATGTGCCTACTTAAGAGTCTTTAAAATGCTCCTAATATATCTACCTCTACCACCACCCTTGGTAGGGTGTTACATGCACGCACCATTTTCTTAGCTTTAACGTTCCCCTATACTTCCCTAAAAATTATACCACTCCCCTCATTATAGCCAATACAACTTGTTTCATTCTGCAGGGGCAAAATGAAAGGTGTGGTTAACTTGGTCGGCCATTCAAAGGTATGGACTGTTGAGGCAGGGAGATGAGTTTGCCCTTTCCAAGCAACAGGGAAATTATGCTTTAAGTAGAGCTACAACCCATGAAGTTTGCTCCTTTCCATGAAGCTACTGGGTTTTGTAGAATCCCCAGGTTGGGAAACCCTGGTCCAGAACAATGTCGATATTTCCCCATCTGGTTCTAGAACCATAGAATGCAAAAGGATTTGCTTTTAACTTCTGCCTTCTGAAACAGTCTCCACCTATGATGCGGTGTTTTGATTAAAACTTTATAATACACTATATTTGTATTTTACTTTTATTAGGTTTAACGTAAGGTATAAAACCAATCAACATCGAAGACTTGTTCTAATGTTAGATCGGCAGCAAGCTACACAAACTCATCAGTTAATTTCTTTGCTGTTTCATGATCTGCTTTGTTTAACTAAATTTTTTAAAAATCTTTAAAAAAAATTAATGCTGTGCCTTTCCTTACATTTCTGCAACCAGCCCGCTAAACATTCACAATTACTTTCAATTTTAAATTCATGTTCACTCTGCGTTGACAAATCCACTCTTTCAATACGGAGTCCAGATCTTAATTTTTCATTTTCTACAGTGTTTATCTACTTTTCATTAACTTCTGTTCATTACATACATGCGGTCACTTCTCAGAACTGTCTGTGATGCATAGAGACCTGCGCATTGCCTGGTAGTGATGACATTTCGGGCCGAAACCCTTCATCAGGAGTGAGTTTCTGAAGGGTTTCGGGCTGAAACGTCGTCACTGCCTCCTCCCATAGATGCTGTTTGGCCTGCTGAGTTCTGCCAGCATTTTGTTTTTATATTTATTTCCAACATCTGCAGATTCACTCAAGAGCAAAATCACTCTGTCTCTCTTGGTCTCTCCCTCACACAGTCTCACTCTCTCTCTCTCTCTGACTCTCACATTCACACACTGGCACACACCTCCAACGTCAGAACAGGCTATCTCTGGACTTGCCAACTTCGGGCTTCCACTTCCAGACTGACCAAGCTCTGGACTTTGACCTTTGGCTTTGGCCTCTGGACTTTACCGACCTCTAGTTATCAGCCTCAGAACTCATTGTTCACTGGCTCATACCTCAGGCCTCAACTTCTACTCTTGCATGGACCTCTAACCCCGGTGATCTGGGAAGGGGGTGGGAAGTCACTCTCCCTTGTGAACCCTGCCATTCAGCCACCTGATCCACAACTGATTTCCAATATTTTCAGTTTTTTCAAATCTCTGGCCAATATGTTTTTCAATATCTTTTAAAAACAGATGATATGGAATTCGCTTGCATATGAGAGCTAACTATGCAAACATTGACTACTGAATTTCCTAAATTACGAAAGTGACGACACTTTAGAAGTACTTTTTTGGCTGTAAAGTTTTTGGTGTACTTCAGAAGGTACTTTAGAAGTGCAAATATTTCTTTTAGGTCACTTTCCTAATCTCACTTTCACCCTGGTTCTTAATTTATTTATTTATCGAGATACCGTGTGGAATAGGCCCTTCCAGCCCTTTGAGCCACACTGTCCAGCAATCTCCCAAATTTAATCCCAGCCTAATCACAGCACAATTTACAATGTTCAGTAAACCTACCAACTGGTACATCCTCGATCCGTGGGAGGAAACCAGAGCATCTGGAAGAAATCTAAGTGGTCCCAGGGAGAACGTACAAACAGCAGCGGTAGGAATTGATCCTGGTCACCTGAACTGTAAAGCATTGTGCTAACCAGTATGTTACTATGCCTTCCCTGCTTATTTCCACTCTCTGCTTTCCTCTTTCTTTAAAAATAGTTTATTTCCCCTGAATGACAAAAATTCTATTCTTAGGAATAGCGGAAAATGTGTCTTTTAAGGTCGTTAACTGAGTTCTGAAGTAACGACTGTTTTAGCAATGGAAAAACAAAAGTCAAACCAATTTGTTTTGGTATTTGAAATTTCCAAGAGAATCAGGCTTATTAAGTTTAACGAAGGGTAGAAACCTTTAGAGGACTTTTTAACCGTTGTTTTCAATCTAACCTGAGTCCATTTACACTGCACATGTAAAGTTAAGTACCAACAAAATGGGGGAGAAGGAATTGTTGATGTTTCAGGTTGAAACCATGTATCAGGACCCTTCTGGATGCAGGGTTTTGACCTGTAACATCTATAATTCCTTTCACCCACACCACCCCCCACCCCCGGTCCTGCTTCTCATTTAGAAGTTAGTTTGTTACTTCAGGTTCCAGCATCTGCTGCTTCTTGTATCTCTTTAAAACTAAGCATTGTTGAATTTGATCAAACAGTTTCAATGTGACCATACCTTGGTGTGATGTTAAAGCTGGCAATTGCTTTCCACCCATTCACTCTCAATTCACAGACCCTCCATCACCGTTTTCATCATAACAAACTTCTACTACACAAGGCTGGTGACCTACATATACCCAGTTCCTACTGTTTCTTCCATCATTTCTTTAGGTGCTCTCTTCAAGCTGCTTCACCTTTGATCAACTGTGCCCTTTGTTTTCCATGACAACACATAACAAGCTTTCAGTAAAATAATGATACACTGAATTTCACCAGTGCCTCCCCTGACTGTCCCCCCACCCCCCGGCATGGTGAAGGGATCGCCATCCATGGGGAAAGACCCTCCATTCATCCAACCACCGTGAAGGGATCTTCATCCATTCATACATGGTGATTTCATGGTGAAAAGATCCTCATTTGAAGTGAAGTGATCTTCTTTCATCCATTCCTGGTGTAGGTAACTCCATTATTGGCAGGGAGATTTCCATCCATCCATCCATGGTGATTTCCATTCATGGAGAAGAGGTCTTCATTCACAGTGAAAAAATCTCCATTCAAGGTGAAATGATCTATTTTCATCTATTCACACTGGAGGAATCTCTATTCTTTGCAAGAAGATTTCAATTTATCTTGATTTCCATTCAAGGTGAAGAGATTTCATTCATGGTAGAAAGATCTCCATTCAAGGTGAAATGGTCTCTTTTCATCCATTCACAGTATAGTATCTCTATTCTTGGCAAGGATATCTCCATTCACCTACTCGTGGTGAAAAGATCTCCATGAGTTGTTAGGAGAATTCAATTAATTTAACTTATGGTGAAAGGAGCTCCAGCTGTCATGTCAAGGAGATCTCCATTCTTGGTGAGGATATCTCCATCTATCTATTCATCATGAAGAGATCTCAATTAACGTTAAGGATATCTCTTCCCATGACTGATGAAGGGTCTCAGCCTGAAACGATGACTCTTTACTCTTATCCAGAGATACTGCTTGGCCTGCTCAGTTCATCTAACATATTGTGTGTATTGATGGAATATGGGGTGATGCTTCCCAACCTGAGAGTGGCCACAACACAGTCAACTCAGTTACAATTTCTGCAGAGTATGCTCTGAAAAACTGCAATGCAGGAATGGCCATAAAACTTTCTTTGGTGCTGACATTTATTGGGGACTTAATATTGCCCAAGACAGCAGGGATTGTTGATGCCCATAATATCTGACTCAGAGGTGAGGGCTGTATTGACTGAGTTCCAGTGCATGACTAAACTGTCAAGGGAATTTATGGAAAATAAGTAATCTGGAGAGCACGTTCATAAAACATCCAAATAGCAGTATTCCTAAGAATTATATTTGTTTATTTGCATGCTTTGCTGAAGTAATTTGTACTATGAGTTCCAGGGAAGTTCAGTTAACTTGGAGCTGAATGTTATTAGTCTTTGCATCATTACAATCTTGGAGATGGTGAATACTTTTGAAGGCATAACAAACTGCAGGCACCGTCAAAGATTTTAAAAGATTTGCTTAAATTGCTATATGTACTTAGAAGCATACAGTAAAAAGCGTCATTTGCGTCAACGACTGGTACTGTCCGAGGATGTGCTGGGAGCAGACTGAAAGTGTCGCCTATGCTTCTGGCACTAACGTAGCCTACCTTCAACTTACTAACCCTAACTGCGTGTCTTTTGGATTTGGGAGGAAACTGGAACGCCTGGAGAAAACCCACAGGTTCACAGTGAGAATGTACAAACTCCTTACGGACTCTGGCGGGAATTGAACCCCAATCAGCAATCACTGGTGTTGTAAAGTGTTACACTAACCACAGTGCTACCAAGTTGCTCTTACACACTCACTAAAGTGAGCCATAGGGAAGTCTCAGTGACAGCAACTGTTCTGTCCCAGCCATTGATAAAAAGTCTGTTGACGTCTGTGAACCGATTTTTAGTAATAGGTTACTAAATAGTTTACTTTTTAACCTGTGTTGTGACAGACAGACGTACTTTATTGATCCCGAGGGAAATTGGGTTTTGTTACAGCCACACCAACCAAGAATAGTGAAGAAATATAGCAAGATAAAACCATAAATAATTAAATAATAATAAGTTAATCATACTAAGTGGAAATAAGTCCAGGACCAGCCTATTGGCACAGGGTGTCTAACACTCTGAGGGAGGAGTTGTAAAGTTTGATGGCCACAGGTAGGAATGACTTCCTATGATGCTCAGTGTTACATCTCGGTGGAATGAGTCTCTGGCTGAATGGAATGTACCTTATTATTTGTTAACTTGCTAGTGGTAATATTACATTATGTGTTAGGTGTATGAGTTATATGTACTGTGTTGTGCATCTTGGTCCAGGCAAGTGTGTGTAGGGGAACATTTTGGTTCCAGTGATCATAACACCATTAGTTTCAACCTGATCATGGATAAAGATAGATCTGGTCCTCAGGGTGAGGTTCTAAACTGGAAAAAAGGCCAAATTTGAAGAAACGAGAAAGGATCTAAAAGGTGTGAATTGGGACAGGTTGTTCTCTGGCAAGGAAGTCGTTGGTAAGTGGGAGGCCTTTGAAGGAGAAATTTTGAGTGTGCAGAGTTTGTATGTTCCTGTCAGGATTAAAGACAAAGTGAATAAGAATAAGGAACCTTGGTTCTTTAAGGATTTTGGAACTCTGATAAAGAAGAAGAGAGAGATGTATGACATGCATAGGAAACAGGAAGCAAATAAGGTATTTGAGGAGTATAAAAAGTGCAAAAAAAAACTTAAGAAGGAAATCAGGAGAGCTAAAAGAAGACATGAGGTAGCTTTGTGGTGAAGGATAATTAAAAGAACTTCTACTGGCATATTAAGAGCAAAAGGATAATAAGGGATAAAATTGGTCGTCTTGAAGATCAGAGTGGTTGGCTATGTATGGAACCAAAAGAAATGAGGGAGATCTTAAATGGGTTTTTTGTGTCTGTATTTACTAAGGAAACTGACATGGAGTCAATGGAAATAAGGCAAACAAGTAGTGAGGTAATGGAACCTATACAGATTGAAAAGGAGGAGGTATTTGCTATCTTGAGGCAAATCAGAGTAGATAAATCTCCAGGACCAGACAGGGTATTCCCTCGGACCTTGAAGGAGACTAGTGTTGAAATTGCAGGGGCCCTGGCAGATATATTTAAAATGTCGGTATCTACGGGTGAGGTGCCGGAGGATTGGAGGAATAGCTCATATTGTTCCATTGTTTAAAAAAGGCTCTAAAAGTAATCCAGGAAATTATAGGCCAGTAAATTTGACATCAGTAGTAGGTAAATTATTGGAAGGAGTACTAAGAGATAGGATCTACAAGTATTTAGATAGATAGGGATTTATTAGGGATAGTCAACATGGCTTTGTGCGTGGTTGGTCATGTTTAACAAATCTATTAGAGTTTTTCGAGAAGGTTACAAGGAAAGTGGATGAAGGGAAGGCAGTGGATGTTGTATACATGGACGTCAGTAAGGCCTTTGAAAAGGTCCCGCATGGGAGGTTAGTTAGGAAGATTCAGTCATTAGGTATACATGGTGAGGTAGTAAATTGGATTAGACATTGGCTCAAAGGGAGAAGCCAGAGAGTGGTAGTGGAGGATTGCTACTTTGAATGGAGGCCTGTGACTAGTGGTGTGCCGCAGGGATCAGTGCTGGGTCCATTGTTGTTTGTCATCTATATCAATGATCTGGATGATATTGTGGCAAATTGGATCAGCAAATTTGCTGATGATACAAAGATTGGAGGTGTAGAGGACAGTGAGGAAGGTTTCCAAAGCTTGCAGAGGGATTTGGACCAGCTGGAAAAATGGGCTGAAAAATGGCAGATGGAGTTTAATACAGACAAGTGTGAAGTATTACACTTTGGAAGGACAAACCACAGTAGAACATACAAGGTAAATGGTAGGGCACTGAGGAGTAGAACAGAGGGATCTGCGAATACAGATACAAAATTCCCTAGAAGTGTCAAAGTATTGAGTATAAGAGTTGGACTGTTATGGTGAGGTTGTATAAGGCATTGGTGAGGCCGAATTTAGAGTATTGTGTGCAGTTTTGGTCACTGAATTACAGGAAAGATATTAATAAGGTTGAAAGAGTGCAGAGAAGGTTTACAAGGATGTTGCTGGGACTTGAGAAACTGAGTTACAGAGAAAGGTTGAATAGGTTAGGACTTTATTCCCTGGAGTGTAGGAGAATAAGGGGAGATTTGATAGAGGTATATAAAATTATGATGGGTATAGATAGAGTGAATGCAAGCAGGCTTTTTCCACTGAGGCTAGGGGAGAAAAAAACCAGAGGACACGGGTTAAGGGTGAAGGGGAAAAATTTAAAGGGAACATTGGGGGGGGGGGTTTCTTCACACAGAGAGTGGTGGGAGTGTGGAATGCGCTGCAAGATGAAGTGGTAAATGCGGGCTCACTTTTAATATTTAAGAAAAACTTGGACAGGTACATGGATGAGAGGGGTTTGGAGGGATATGGTCCAGGTGCAGGTCAGTGGGACTAGGCAGAAAAATGGTTCGGCACAGCCAAGAGGGGCCAAAAGGTCTGTTTCTGTGCTGTAATGTTCTATGGTTCTAAGAAAGTACATGGACCCCTACCATTAAATGAGGTGTCCATGGACCCCAGGTTGGGAACCCGTGATCCAGAGGAACATTGTTTTGTTTGACAGTATTCAAGTGTATGGTTGAATGACAATAAAATTAATTTAAATTTGGACTTGAACTTACTATCGGCTTCCTGTCAGCTTGAACTAGTCTGCCCATTCTTCTCTGACCTCACTCATTAACAAGGCGTTTTCACTCACAGAGCTGCCACTCATTGGATGATCTTTGTTTCTCACACCATTCTCTGTAACTCTAGTGACTCTTGTGCATGACTATCCCAGGAGATCAGCAGTTTCTGAGATACTTAAACCACCCCGTCTGGCTCCAACAATCACTCCTCGGTCAACGTACTTACATCACATTTCTTCCCATTTCTGATGTTTGGTCTGAAAAACAACTGATTCTCTTGACCATGTCTGCATGTTTTTATGTAATGAGTTGCTGCCATATGATTGGCTGATTAGATATTTGCATTAACAAGCAAGTGTACAGATGTACCTAATAAAGTGGCAACTGAGTGTATATCATCACAATTTTTTACATAATCAGGTTGAAAATTATGCATTGAACATCAACCTTCAGCAGCTTGTATACAGTACATCCTGGTATTGTTGGACATCCTCCTTTTCCAGAATCAGAATCATGTTTATTATAACTAACTTACATTCTGAAATTTGAAGGAATTGGAGAATTTGGAGAATTGGAGGAATTTGTGTTCAGTTCTGGTCACCTCATTATAGGAAGGATGTGGAAGCTATGGAGAGGGTGCAGAGGAGATTTACCAGTGTGTTGCCTGGTTTGGAGAACAAGTCACATGAAGCAAGGTTAGCAGAGCTGGGACTTTTCTCTTTGGAGCATAGAAGAATGAGAGGGGACTTGATAGAGGTCTACAAGATTATGAGAGGCAGAGTTAGGGTGGATAGTCAGTACCTGTTTCCCAGGGCACCAATAGCAAACACCAGAGGGCATGTGTAAAAACTTAAGGGAGGGAAGTTTAGGGGAGACATCAGGGGTAAGTTTTTTACACAGAGGGTTGTGAGTGCCTGGAATGACTTGCCAGGGATGGTGGTGGAGGCTAAAACATTAGGGGTATTTAAGAGCCTCTTGGACAGGGACATCGATGAAAGTAAAATGGAGGGTTATGGGGTAGTGTGGGTTTAGTACTCTTTTTTAAGGATTATATGGTTCGGCACAACATGGAGGGCTGAAAGGCCTGTACTGTGCTGTAGTGTTCGAGTGAAAGTATATGGGAGATGTCAGAGGCACATTTCTTACACAGAGAGTGGTAGGTGCATTGGACACACTGCTGGGGTTGGTGGTAAAGGTAAATACACATTACGGACATTTAAGAGATAGGTATAAGGATGAAAGAAAAATGGAGGGCAATGTGGGAGGGAACAGTTAGTTTGATTAGGTTAAATAGTCTGCACAATATTGTGGCTCAAAGGACCTGTACTCTTCTATGTTCTAGAACAGGGGTTCCCAACCTTTTTTATACCATGGACCCATACCATTAACTGAGGGGTCCGTGGACCCTGGATTGGGAATCCCTGCTCTAGAAGAAGATTGGAAGATACGGCAGAGATATTAAGCAGTTACTCTGCATGTTTTCTAAAGTTGAAGCTGAAATGCAAATGCTGAAAACTGAGATGGTGCCAAGGCTAAATGAATCTTGGCTTGGAGCTGGGATCCTAAAGCAGACAAGGCTGCTGGCCGTGGTGTTTTTCATCCTAAACAACTGAGAAAATGGAGCTGGTCACGCCAGCTGGTGACTCATGTGTTTAGAGTACTGAGACCTTCATTCCTAATCATTAGTTTCCGTTTTTCAGAAAGTTAGTACATCATGATCTTGGGAAGTAGATTTTGGGTTGAATGCCATTCTAAGCAGGGAACTTTCAAAGGTTACTCACAACTGATTGTAGGCTTGTTTGGGCAGCTTCTGTCAGACCCATCCCTTGGAAGGGTCAATGATTCTTGCTCAGTTTGTGAGGAACCTCTTCCATCTGTTACCTCTCTCACTCCTCCATTTGTTGAGCTGTCATTTCTCTTTCCTCCTCAGTTCAACCTCAAGTTCACGCTTGTCACTCAACCATACACATGTATACAACCAACTGAAACAGCATTCTTCTGAAGCTAAGGTGCGAAATGCAGTACATACAGTCACACACAGCACATAAAGTTACGGTCTAGCACATACAGTCACAAAGTAATATTACCACCAGTCCCTGTGTGGCATGGTGTTTGTCTGATGTTAGTTTCACTAATGAATTAGACATGATATTTTGTATTACTAATGTCCAACAATGTCTTGTGATCAAAAGAAAGTGTTTAAAGTAAACATTTTCACCATTTGTTGGACCTGGAGAGGCCGGTGCAACTAAGCGTGTTGCTATTTTCTCCTACTGATATTTATGTCTTCCTCTATATTTCCCCATGTCTTATCTTCCCATTATGCTGGGAAGCATTTCAACTGCTGCTAAATGTCGAGAATAGAACACTGCCTTTGGAAAGGGAATATTGTATTTGTAGAACAGTTTTGGAGATGCACCTCTCCGGTGCTCCGACACCAAGTGTGGCAAGTATGATTCCAAGTGTTGGAATCAGCTTTATCTTCTCTCAGTATTGCTCTACCATTCGAAAAGAATGTGCCCACTCGGAAGCCACTGTAGATGCTGGAATCTCAAACAAAATGCTGGAGGAACTCAGCAGATCAGGCCTAAGGAAAATTGGCATTCAACGTCTCAGGTTGAGACTGAACTCACACACCTTGACCGTGGAGCATTGACTCTCAATTCCCCTCCACGCATGCCAATTGACCTGCTGAGTTCTTCCAGTGTTTTGCTTGTGACTGATTTGACTCCAGACTTATCTCCACTTAACAACCAGATCTCAATGAGCCTCAATTCCAGTTAAGTCTTCCTCATTTTACTTCAATGGGTGACCATAATTCTCTGGCCATAATGCCCTCATTCCAGATTCCCTCACTAATGGAGATATCTTTTCAGCATCTACCATGTCAAGCCTTTTGCAGTCTTGCATGTTCTGAACAAGTTCATCTTAGGTTTCCTGAGGATTACCTGTGAAGCCACATGTTTTAATTCCACGTCCCATTCCCATTCTGATATGTCTATCCATGGCCTCCTCTACTGTCAAAATGAATCCAAACTCAGGTTGGAGGAACAACACCCTATATACCGGCTGGGTAGCCTCCAACCTGATGGCATGGACATTGACTTCTCTAACTTCCGTTAATGCCCCTCCTCCCCTTCTTATCCCATCCCTGACATATTTAGTTGTTTGCCTGTTCTCCATCTCCCTCTGGTGCTTTCCCCCTCCCCCTTTCTTTCTCCTGAGGCCTTCTGTCCCATGATCCTTTCCCTTCTCCCGCTCGGTATCACTTTCGCCAATCACCTTTTCAGCTCTTAGCTCTGTCCCACCCCCTCCGGTCTTCTCCTATCATTTTGCATTTCCCCCATCCCCCAACACTTTCAAATCTCTTACTATCTTTCCCTTCAGTTAGTCCTGACGAAGGGTCTCGGCCCGAAATGTCGACAGTGCTTCTCTCTATAGATGCTGCTTGGCCTGCTGCGTTCCACCAGCATTTTGTGTGTGTTGTTTGAATTTCCAGCATCTGCAGATTTCCTCGTGTTTGACCTGTGAAACCCCATATTTTGCTCAGTGATTTGAACATACTGTATGACATTGAAATGTGTGGTTGTGAGAAATACACTTAGTGGCCACTATACTATGTACCTCCTGTATCTAATGAGGTGATCATTGAGTGTATATTCCTGTTCTTCTGCTGCTGTAGCCCATCCACTTCAAGGTTCAATGTGTTGTATGTTCAGAAATGCTCTTCTGCACACCACTGTTGTAATGTGCGGTCACTTGAGTTACTGTCACCTTCCTGTCGGGCTGTTCTTTTCTGACCTCTCTCATTAACAGGATGTTTTTGCCCACAGAAGTGCTACTCACTGGATGCTCTTTTTGTTTTTTACACCATTCTCTATAACCTTAAGAAACTATTGTTCGTGAGAATACCAGGAGAACATCAGCTTCTGAGATACTCAAACTACCCCATCTGACACCGACAGTCATTCCATGGTCAACTTCACTTAGATCACATTTCTTCCACATTCTGATGTTTGGTCTGAACAACAGCTGAACCTCGTGACCATGTCTGTATGCTTTTATGTATTGAGTTGCTGCCACATGATTGGCTAATTAGATATTTGCACGAACGAGCAGATGTACAGGTGTGTCTAATAAAGTGACCACCAAGTGTGTGTAGAATTTAAATGTGGTTATTGAACAGAAAAATGCATGCCTTGTTTGTGAAACCCTCTTCTCCTTTCATTCCTTTAAGATGTTGGTTTAACTCAACAGTTCCCTGTGGAGCTTTCAGTTTAATCTCTTCGGCCATGAGCATTACCTTTTGTTTCCTTCAGTAAATGGAAACGATTGCGCCATTTATTAAATAAACTGCTTCAGGATTCCTGGCACGGAATGAGAATAACCTCTTTGTAAACACTTATCTCTTGGCTTTCCTTGTATTTATTTTAATTTAACTGCACCCCTGACAAATTGGAGGCAGAAAACTAATGGGTGCCCTTCAAAGGGAACTCTGTTTATTATACAGAGGCGCCTTGATTAATGGCGGAGGATTAATGGAGGAGCATTGCCTGCGTGTTCCAGGTTTTGCACAGTTGTTTGTTGTGCAGAAATTCCCAGGATGTTAAGCGGCCTGTCACCACTGTTAGATAGACCAACACTTGCCTGGGCCAGTGTGAACAAACTGTATCTCAACAGTCAAGGCTGTCAGTGATGCTTAGTGAACTCACTTAAACTCCGAGATGTCATGGTTCACAGCTGCAAGTGGAGTAATGTAGGAATGGAGTGTGCTTCCTTCAACCTCTCCATTACAAATTATTCTGGCAAACATAATCTCAAAGTATATGTCGCTGCAGAATTGGGCAGCAGCTGGGTGGGAGATCGGAGGGAGGGAGAGGTTAACTCACCCTCGTCAGTCTCCGATGCCAGGCTCTGGGAGATGGATGAGTGCAAAAGTAGGGTATAGTAGTTCAAAGTTCAAAGTAAATGTCATAATCAAAGTGCATATATGTCACCATATACAACCCTGTATATTTTTTTGTGGGCATATTCAACAAACCTATAGAACCAATGAATGACTGCCCAAATAGGGCATTCTACTAGTGGCAGTATGGAGATTGTGTCACTGGTTTCATGTTTCAGGCAAGATTTTACTCTGGAGCTGAGAAATTAAGTAAATCCAGAATAAAAAGCTGCTAGAAGTGAAAGTGACTAGAGTGTTAGAACTACGTTACTAATGCCTTTCATGCAACCTTAAAACTTGTCCATTCCTGATTCCATGTGCATTTATATTTGCCTAAACAATGCTTTGGCTTGTTTAAGGTTTGCAAAGCAACCTTCAAGCTATGGCAATGGGGCTGACCCTTAGCTGTGAGTGAGCCTTTAGGTTTCAGATTTCAATTCATTTATTTATCACACAATGAAATATGTTGTTTGCATTAATAACCAACACAAACTAAGCATGTGCTGGGGGGGTGGTGTAGTCTGAAAGTGTCGCCACATATTCTGCCACCATAGCATGTCCACACTATTCAACACTAGCAACAGTAACACAACAGAACAACAGCAAGACAAGCCCTTTTCCTTGCTCCTACCCACCCACTCGCTCACGCACATAGTCAGGCCTCCAACCCCAGGACAGGCTGCAGGTGGGCCTCCAGCCTCCAATGAACATGGTCTCACCAACATCAGGCCTCCAATTTCCCCAATGGGCCACTGGGCCTTGACTTCTTTGGTCTTCAGATTTCAACCTTCGATCTTTGGCACTGACCCCAGGATTCACCAATGGCAGGACCCCAAATCTAGGCCTCGAACTCTGGACTCACTGACCTTTGTGCCTCATGCTTGCATGGACCTCTGACCCTGGGAGCCGCCAACCTGCGGGGAGGAAGGGTGAGGTTATCACCCTAGTCCTCACTGTTCGTCCATAGCATTCGGCAACGTCCATCCATGGGGATTGCTGTTTCAATCCACAGAGCACTCTGACCCGGACTTGGCCAAACAATTAACTCCCCCCTCCAATTCCCTGTCTCTGAATCCTAAATGGACCCCTAATTCCGTGCTCTGTCACATAACCATCCTGATTAGCCTTATGCTTTAATGACCATTATTAAAAACACAATGCAAGATGAACTCAATTGACTAGACTGATCTATGGAGAAATAGGCTGAGCCCTGATGAAGGGTCTCAGCCTGAAACATCAACCGTTTATTCCATTCCATAAATCCTTTCCTGACCTACTGAGCTCTTCCAGAATTTTCTGTGTGCAGTCAAGTTCTTGTCTGGACTATGCCTTGAACCTACAACCTTCTGAATTAGAGTGCCACCAATTATATTAGATTTTATTAGATTCAACTTTATTGTCATTGTGCTGAGTACAGATACAAAGCCAATGAAATGCAGTTAGCGTCTTACCAGAAATGCAAAGAGTAGTGTTATTTACAAAATAACTGCAAATAAAAAGTAAGTGCTACAGCACACAAATATAAAAGTACTGAGACAGTACAATATGGGTGCAATACTGTTTAGCGCTGTGATGTGAGGTTCAGCAGGGTCACAGCCTCAGGGAAGAAGCTGCTGGTGTGGGAGCGGAGGCTCCTGTAGCGCCTACCGGATGGGAGGAGAGTAAGAAGTCCATGGTTAGGGTGAGATGCATCCTTGATAATGCTTTTTGCCCTGCCCAGGCAGCATTTATGGTAGATGTTCTCAATGGTGGGACAATTGTGTGTCGATAATCCACTGGGCAGTTTTCACCACCCACTGGAGTGCTTTGCGGTCCGATATGGGACAATTGCCATACCACACTGAGATGCAGTTGGTGAGAATGCCCTCAATGGTACAGCGGTAAAAGTCCGTCAGTATCCTGGGATAGAGGTGAGCTTTCTTGATGCTCCGCAGGAAATAAAGGCGCTGTTGTGCCTTTCTGATCAGGATGGAGGAGTTCAGGGACCAGGCGATATCATGGCAGTTCTGAATTATCATATGTTCAATGATTCAATTTAATATCAGAGAATGTATAAAATATACAGCCTGAAATTCTTATTCACAGATATCACGCACTTGCTCACTGTGAAAGTCCTACCCTAAAATGCAGGACCTTGTGCTTGGTATTTGTGTTTGTCTGCCAGTCCTTGGGGTAGTTTCTTGCTCATTACTTTCTTTTACCTTAAAATCTCTGCAGTTTCTGGAAGCCAGTAAGAGAAACAGGGAACACTGAAGTACTCTTAACAGGTCATGCTGTGAAGCAAGAACCTAGGCTGCTGTCCTTGAATCAGAGAGTAATAAATTCTTCCCACTATATTCAGAATGCCCCTGGTTTTGAGGGATATGAGTCAAACACAGGGAAATTCAACCAGCTCAAGTAGATAACTTGGCCAGCATAGATGTATTGGGCCAAAAGGTCTCCTTCTCCACTGCATGACTCTGTGTGTTTGATGAAATGGTTTGGTTTCCTCCTCCTCCCAAGTTCTTGTTATTTGTTATAATATTTGTCAACTAAAGAAAGCTGGAGATTAAGTAATCTGCTGGAACCACATAGAAGGTTCAACGGGCTTCCAATAAAGAATCAGCCACTGACAGTTTTTGGACAGAGATTTTTTGTCAGTTTCCCTTAAGATTCTATATCCCAAACAATTGATTTGTTTTCAATGTGGAATGTAAAACGTAGAAGAGTGCAGCTCAGTACAGGCCCTTTGCCCTATGATGTTGTGCTAACCTTGTGCTCCAAATCATTCTAACCCTTCCCTCCCCCCATAGCCTTCCACTTTTCTTTCACCCATGTGCTTATCTAAGAGTCTCTTAAATTTCCCTAATGTGTCTGCCTCAACCTCCAGTCCAGCAGCATGTTCTATGCACTCACCACTCCCTGAGTAAAAATAAAAGTACTTCTGACATTCCCTCCCCCTATGCTTTCCATCTTCTCCAAGGATCATCACCTCGTCGCCTTATCATGGCGGAGAGGCTTGTGAGTTCCTGACATCCTGAGAGCGATGTCTGGAGTTTGGCCATCTGGTGCTTAGCTCCTGGTAGGGTCACCCGTGGTGGTAAGGGCAAGGGGAAGGTTCCAGACAAAGAGCAATCCAACCAGGACCTCAACGGTGAAGCTGGTGGAAAGTGTTGGCAGATCACAGTAGCAATGAAAACGGAGGAAGGCTGCAGCCGTGTAGGCTCTCCAGTCATCTTGTACTCCATGTCACTGGACCCTGACCCCGATCTGTAAAGGGCCTTGTGGTGGCTGCCCATGCATCAGGTTTCCTGCATTAAACAAAGGCACACACAGGTGTTCCCTACTAAGGGAGTGACCCCTTAGGAGAACATCATACTTGACTCAAGTGATCACACTCCACTGACCTTAAAATTTGGCTCTCTTGTATTTCTGCAATTGTATTTCTTGTGATTGTACTGCTTCTGCCCTGGGAAATGGTAGTATATAGATTTCTGTGGCTCCTTGCTTCGTACTTCCTTGAGCTTGGTGCCACCAGTCCCTCTTCTGACTAGACTTTGTGTCCCCTGTTAACCTGCTTTCAGTCCGCTCTTCCCGAAATTTCAGTTAGTGTTCCGGGATTGAATAACGAGTTCCTGCAAACAACGAGAGGAGCAGCCTAAACATTCTGCTCAAATGTCTGGACTGGCACTTAAACTCATGGCCTTGTAGCTCAGGGTGCCAGTAACCCTGTCACTGCTGTCAGGGTTACAACTCTTTATGATCAACCGGTGGCAGGATGTTGACCCACTGAGCGGAGGAACGAGCTCCAGTACGGGTACGTTTTGATGCACTTCACGGAATTTGCTGTCAGCTGGGACGAGTTCAAGTATCACTGAAAGAGAAACGTTGTTGAAGACAGCAAACGTTAGAGTCAGAGTATTCCAGGCTCGCCTCTGTATCTCAGGAGGTTTACCACAGCGCCCATCATTGAATTCTTCTGTGATGTGTCATCTGTTTAATCCAACTATTCTGTTGAACATACGTCTTTGTAGCTGCATGCTTTGCCCTTTTCATGCCTTGTGCAGTCTGAGAGCAGATCGTCCTTGGCAATTGTGTCAGAGTCTGTGAAGATTTGGCAGCATCTAAAATGTTGGCAAACTTCTATAGATGTGTGGAGGAGAGTATATTGACTGGATGCATCACAGCCTTGTATGGAAACACCAACGTCGTCGAACACCAAATCCTACAAAAAGTAGTAGATATGGCCCAGTTCATCTTGAGTAAAGCCCTCCCCACCACTGGGCACATTGACATGGAGCATTGTCGTGGGAAAGCAACATCTATCATACCCCCACCATCTAGGACCCACTGCAATCAGGAAGAAGATACAGGAGCCTCAGGACTCACTCCACCAGGTTCAGGAACAATTATTACCCCTCAACCATCGGGCTCATGAACCAAAGGGAATAACTTCACTCAACCTCACTTTATCATTGAAGTGTTCCCACAACCAATGTTCTCACCTTCAAGGACTCTTCATCTCATGCTCTTGATATTTATTGCTTACTTATTTATTATTGTTATTTCTTTTTTTATTTGCCCAGTTTGTTGGTTTTTGCACACTGGTTGAATGCCCAAGTTTATGCAGTCTTTCATTGATTCTAATATGGTTATTAATCTATTGTGGATTTATTGAGTGTGTCCACATGAAAATGAATCTCAGGGTTGTATATGTGATGTATATGGACTTCGATAATAAATTCACTTTGGAATTTGAAATTTGGCCACAATCAACAGCCACTTGTACATTATTTTATAGGATTGCTTTTACAGTATATTTTTTGTTTATTGTGTTCTTTGTATTTATTTTTTTTAATGCTGCTTTACATTTGGAATAACAATCATTTCATTGTCCCTTACACTTGTCTATTGAAGAATGTCAATGAACAATAATGAATCTTGAAACTTGAATCCCTCCCAAGTGACACTCAGTGGCCACTTTATTAGGTACACCTGTAGTCCTGCTTGTTTATGCAAATGCCTAATCAACCAATCATGTGGCAGCAACTCAGTTCATAAAAGCATGCAGACATGGTCAAGAGGATCAGTTGTTCAGACCAAACATCAGAACGGGCGAAGAAATGCAATCTAAGTGACTTTGACTGTGGAATGATTGCTGGAGTAAGACTGGGTGGTTTGAGTATGTTAGAAATTGCTGATCTCCTGGGATTTTCACGCAAAACAGTCTCTGGCGTTTGCAGAAAATGGTAGGAAAACAAAACAACCCATTTAGTGAGTGGCAGATCTGTGGGTGAAAACACCTTGTTAGTGAGAGAGGTCGGGGAGAATGGTTCAAGCTGACAGGAAGGTGACAGGAACTCAAATAACCACAGTTACGTGCAGAAAGCATCTCTGTGCACGCAACACGTCAAACGTTGAGGCGAATGAGTTACAGCTGCAGCAGATCATGAACATATATTCAGTGGCCACTGAATTAGGTATAAGAGGTACCCAATAGAGTGGCCACTGAGTGTATATAACTTAATATTATGTATATATGGCCACATTCAACCATTCCTTGTACATTGTTTTATAGAATTGTTTTTTTATGTTTTTGTTTATTGTATTTTTTATGCTGCATCAGATCAGGAGTAATGATTTTGTTCTTTACACTCATATACCGCAGAATGACAATAAATAACCTTGAATCTTGAACCTCGCCCAAATTAAGTGCCAATTGATTTCACTGCAGAGGGTGACCAGTCCAAGATAATAAGGGGCTGAAGTTCAAAAGAGGCCATTTCACGTGCGCGAAACTCAGACCAAACCTTGCAGAACGTTTCTGGTGGAGGAGAGAAAAGGATTGGCCTCGCTGAGATTTAGTTCACTGTTAAAAGTTCAACCACATTCCCCTGTTGCTTTATTATTTATATAGAGAGTGTGGGCGCTCCTATCATTTATTCCCCGACTCCAGTGTCATTGAATTGCTGCTGTATAAACGTGCGGAGAATGAAGCCAATGTGGACATTGTGCGGGCTGAAGGGATGAGTTTAGTTTAATTAGATGGACACAATCCTACAATTAGAAGGATCCGTTCAGGTGCGGCATAGTTCTGCGCTATCCCCAGCAACGTTTTGGGGATCTGGTCCACAGTAGCGCTAATTCCAAAGCATCATTAATGCTACTAATCAGGGATTAATTTCTAGGTTCCCGTGCCAATGTTTCTGGCTGTTATGATCCAGACTGCGAAAGGATTAACAGGCAGCTCTGCTCAACAAGCTTAGTCATAACTTGGACCTAGGAAGGCATTCGTCTGCCTGATAAATAGCTACTGTTTTGTACAAGAGAGTGTTCCTTCGGAAGTGGAGTTAAAATGGCTGCTGACCACCACAGCAGCCAAATCCGGACTTTCTGAGAAACAGGAGAGTTTCTGCAGATGTTGAAAAGCTTGAGTACCACATACAAAATGCTGAAGGAACTCTGCAGGTCAAGCAGCCTCTGTGGAGGTGAATAAACAGTTGCACCCTCCTCACACTAAACATCGACTGAGTACTAACTCACTTACAAGGACTCTACGCTTGTGTTCTCTGTATTATTTATATATATTTTTTATTAATCTTCTTTTACACTTTGATTGCTTGTCCATCTTTGTTTCTGTGGTTTTCCGTAAATTCTTTTCTTTTTCCTTATTTTCCTGTAAATGCCTGCAAGAAAATCGATCTCAAGGTGGTATACAGCGTCATCGATATTAAGTTTATTTCCTCTTTACTTATTACCACTTCGGAATTGCTTAGGGGAGGTGAGCCTTATCCTTCGGCAGGGGTGTTTCTCCCGATCTTCCCTGCTGCAGCCATTGTGGCAATCCCGGCTGCTAGCAAGAGGCAAGAAGTTGCCGTATGCTGCCAGTGCTCTCATCTTGAACTCCAGCAGTCAGTGTGGCCCAACTCCGCACGGGGGTTGTCTTAGAGAAAGCTTATGAATTTTATTTTAGCAATGCAATGTGGTTTGAGCCACACCGTCCCAATTAACCCTAACCTAATCACAGGATAATTTACAAGGCCAATTAACCTACGGAATGTCTTTAGACTGTGGGAGGAAACCGGAGCGCTTGGGCAAAACCCGCGCATTCCGCAGGGAGGACATACAGAGGTTCCTTAAAGAGCAGTGCAGTGATTGAACTCCAAACTCCAGAGCACCCTGAACTGTAACAGCACCACTCTGACCTCTCCACTACTGTATCTAGCTGGCTATTTCTCACAGAATGGCTCTGCCAGCCAGTGAGGCCCCGCTAGCAACAAACAAAGTCGGGTGGATTCAGCGTGACACCTAAAACATTGGCAAACTCCTGTAGATGCACGGTGGCGAGTATCCAAGCTGGTTGTATCGTAACCTGCGATGGAAACACCAATGCCCAGAAAGTGGGAATTCTGCAGAAAGTAGGGGAACCAGCCCCCAGCGTTGCATGCAGAGGCCTTCCTGCCAATGAGCACATTGACACAGAGCGCTGCTGCAGGAAAGCAGCTTCCATCTTCCAACACCACCACCATCCATGCTCCTTGTAAATACCAGAAGATAAGAGGCGTGGGAGCCTTAGGTCCTACACCACCAGATTCAGGAATAGTTATTACCCTACAACCACCAGGCTCCTGAATCGGTGTGGATCACTTCATTTACAACTCTGAACTGACTCCATGACCTATGGTACACACCTACTTTCAAGAACTCTACAACTTATGTTCTCAGTGTTACTTTCAGTATTTTTATCTTATTTGTACAATTTGTCTTTTGCACATTAGTTCTTTGTCAGTCTTTGTTATTTATAGTTTTTTCATAAATTCTATTGTATTTCTTTATTTTCCCATAAACGCCTGCAGAAAAATGTATCTCAAGCTAATATATGGTAACATATCTGTATTTTGATAATAAATTTGCTTTGACTTTGACTTAGATCAAAGTTGTCAATATTATCCCTTTTGGGGATCATAAAGGGAACGTTGTGGGCAGCACGGTGACACAGCTATTAGGCTGCAGCATCTCAACTCCAGAGACCCGAGACTGATCCTGACTTTCCTTGCTTTCCGTGTGGAGTTTGCATGCTCTCCCTATATTGCATGTGTTTCCCCTGGGCATTCTGATTTCTTCCCACATGCCACACTAATGGTGGCACAGTAGTGTAACAGTTAGCGTAATGCTATCACATCACCTGCGACGGTGTTTGTTTGTTCCCCCTGTGACTGTGTAGGTTTCCTCCAGGTGCCCTGGTTTCCTCCCACATTCCAAAGGCATATGGTCAATTGGTCACACAAGTGTAATTCAGTGGCATGGACTCATTGGGCCCGATGGGCCTGTTACTGTGCTGTATCTCTTAATAAAATAACATTTTAAAACCCAAGGAAATGTCAGTTTGTAGGCTAATTGGCTTCTGTAAAATGACCCCTGTAGGGTCTGCTTTTGTGCTGTACAATACTTAGGCCCATACATGTAGCTAGAGTGTCTAAGACTTTTGCACGGTACTGTATTTGCCAATGTGGAGCGGAGAGCAAGTTTGTAAATCTGGTGCGAGCAAAGGATGTTGGGAATGGTGAGGGTACTGTGGGAGGGGTTTGGGACAGATGTCAAAGAAAGAGTGCCAGGGGCAGTAGTGGCATGGGTGCAGAAGCACCCAGCCCTGAGACACCAGGCAAGGTCCTTTGGTTCAAAGCAATTGGTTTATTGATCGTTACAGAATGTCTCTCTGGTGCTTCTCACTCCCTCCCCTCTCCCTTCCCCTTCTCCCTGCCCCATTCCTGCTCTCAGTCCAGAATACACAGTACTGTGCGAAAGTCATAGGCATATAAGTATAACTAGGGTGCTAAGACTCCTGCATAGTACTGTAGTCATTTCATGTTTTGGACTGTAATGCTACCACAAAAAAAAACAAATTTCAAGGTATAGGTGAGTGATGATAAACCTAATTCTGATACGGGTCTCTATTGTGGACTAAGAGTGTGCACTGAGAGATGCATGAGAATACAGACCCAAGATTCACTGAAAGTAGCATCCCAGGTGGATAGTGGTGTAAAGATCTTTTGTCCATTGGCCTTCATAAATCACGGCATTGAGTAAAGGAGTTATACAAGACCGGTGAGACCACATTTGGAGTGTTGTGTGTAGTTTTGATCACCTACCTACAGGAAAGATGCAAGTGAGATTGGGGGATACAGAAAAAAAATTACAAGGATGTTGCCAGGATTTCAGGACTTGAGTTACAGGGATAGGTTGAATATGTTAGGGCTTTATTCCCCGGAGTACAAGAGATTCAGGGGAGATCTTATAGAGCAGTCCGTGGACCCCTTGCTCGATGGTATTGGTACAAAATTATGAGGGGTATAAATAGGGTGAATGCATGCAGGCATTTTCCTCTCAGTTCGGATGAGACTAGAACTAGAGGTTTTAGTTTAGGGTGAAATATTTAAGAGGAATCTGAGGGGACATTTCTTCACTTGGAGTGTGGTGCAGTTGTGGAGCTGCCTATGGAAGCAGTAGATGTGAATTCAGTTGTAACACTAAGTAGAAGTTTGGTTAGGTACGTGGGTGAGGGAGTTATTGTGGTGTATGGTCTGAGCACAGGTAAATGGGACTAGGCAGAAGACCAAGCTGCCACAGACAAGATGGGCTGAAGGGCCTGTTTCTGTGCTGTGTTGCTGTAAAATTTTAAAGCTCTTTTATTAATGCTGTTTACATTGTAAATGCATGCTGGTACTTAAGTAATTAAGCACACTTTATTCCATATCTTTACCCTTTAACTTACTTTTATATACTTCATTATTTTTCATAACCGTTGAATGTTTTGTTCTTTGTCACATGTCATGCCAACTTATAACTCGTGTCAATGTATGTGGCTAACACTGTTGACCCTTGATGACTCTATGACATTGGCCTATTTGTGAAGTGACTTTCAGAATCAGACTTCAGAGAGGAAGTTGGGTTTAAGATTCAAGTTGATCTGATTCTACAAATGTTGGTGCTCACACGACCTGTTGTCAAAAACCTTTTCCATGGTTTCCTTCCTGGATAAACCATCAGCAGCTGTTGTCATAAAAACTGTAAAACAGAAGAGGATTTGCCTGGAGAAAGCTGGCCAGCATTTTAAGTGTGTTCATTTTAAACAGTTGATGTACTGTAGTAAATGCAGTATGTGTTCGATTAACTATGGCACTTGTATCTAATTTGAATCAGCATGTAATATTGTACTTGGCAAGAGCTTGATGTTTAATGTGTATTGGGATCTCCTGCAGTTTATTGTCACCATTAATTTCTCATAATTGGACTGGACCCTGAAGTGACTCAACTCCTATTGAGACAGGATTATGAAATTCTTTCGCAGTAAAGAATATGATCACCTTAGACTTAGTTTTGCTTCTGATAGCAAGGGTAACTGAAGAAAAGGGTTATGCAATTGTTTGGGTCGAGTTGTTCTCTGATCTTGGCAATTTACTTGCAAACGTTTCATCACCATTCGAGAAGACATCGTCGGTGTGCCATTGATTGTGGTGTGTCCTCTGAATGCTTGGCCTTTGTATCCTTTTCAATCAGCTGATTGGATGTCATTTTGGAAACTCAATTGTAACGGGGCGGGGGGGGGGGCGAACTCTCGTCGCTGATTGGCTGTGATCTGGAAATTTGCCCATAAGTAGGATTGAGTTCTACCTGTTTGTTTACAGAATTGTTCGTGGAAAACTGCGCTTCTAGGAATTATCTTGCATGTTGTGTGTTCTCTTGTGCCATAGCTTTCTCTGATGGCTGTTGACTTTGTGCCCCTCGCAATCTTCATGGGGAGAGTTGGTCATGCCACTTTGCAGCCAGTTCATGGATCTTCATGGATGGTTTTCTCCCAGTTTGTCCAACGTAATATTTTTTAACTCCTAGAAGTGTGGTTTTCCACGCACAATTCAACGGTGCACTGGCAATGCCTCCTCGCATGAAGCTGAAACGTTTGCAAGTAAATTGCCAAGAACGGAGAACAACTCAACCCAACCATCAACCACCCGAGCTACACATTTTCCAAATTATGCCACTATTTTTGGGCAGTGTTCCTCAAACTGTCCTGAGTGGGGGACCCCCTCGATCGTTGATGTGGTCCTGGTCACTGCTGTCCACGCTTCAACTTTGGCTCTGTTCCATTGTATACTCTAACACAATCACCAGAACATTTCATCAATACGTGTACTCCCAGTGAGTTTCTGTTCCCATTTTTCTGAAGACCACCAGCATCCATCATCAAGAAACCCAGCCATCCAGGCCCTGTTCTCTTCTCACTGTTGCCATCAGGCAAGATATGCAGGAAGCTTAGATCCATCCCCACCAGGATCAGGAGCAGTTATTACCCCTCAACCATCAGGCTCTTGAACTTCACTCACCACAACATAAGACTCTACACCTACGGATTCACTTTCAAGGCCTCTACAACTCATGCTCTCAGTGTTGCTTATTTATTTTTAGTTTGTTTCTTTTGCACATTGGTTGTTTCTGAGTGATTATATTGTATTTCATTGTATACTTGTGAATGTCTGCAAGAAAATAAATCTCAAGGTAGTATATGTGACATATACATATTTTAATACATTTACTTTGAACTTTGAATTTTGAATTTGGTGATTTTTTAAATTGCCCACATGTATTAAAAACTTTGTTTTGCATATCTTT